>NW_026525138.1:142500-307500 GCF_943734705.1 Anopheles coustani | reverse complement strand
AAGTAGGGATGCTGTATTAGGATGGGAGATGAAGAAGATCAAGATTCATCTCCATGCACCATCCAATTCATCTCGCAGCATCCTAACATATGAATTTCTTAGAATTTATGAAAAATCGACTAAGTCCGAGATGCCTTTAAGTAGGGATGCTGTATTGAGATGGGAGATGAAGAAGATCAAGATTCTTCTCCATGCAGCATCCCATTCATCTCGCAGCATCCAAACATATGTTTTTTTTAGAATTTATGAAAAATCGACTAAGTCCGAGATGGCTTTAAGTAGGGATGCTGTATTGAGATGGGAGATGAACAAGATCAAGATTCATCTCCATTCAGCATCCCATTCATCTCGCAGCATCCTAACATATGAATTTCTACGAATTTATGAAAAATCGACTAAGTCCGAGATGCCTTTAAGTAGGGATGCTGTATTAAGATGGGAGATGAAGAAGATCAAGATTCTCCTCCATGCAGCATCCCATTCATCTCGCAGCATCCTAACATATGAATTTCTTAGAATTTATGAAAAATCGACTAAGTCCGAGATGCCTTTAGGTAGGGATGCTGTTTTGAGATGGAAGATGTAGGAGATCAAGATTCATCTCCATGCAGCATCCCATTCATCTCGCAGCATCCTAACATATGAATTTCTTAGAATTTATGAAAAATCGACTAAGTCCGAGATGCTTTTAAGTAGGGATGCTGTATTGAGATGGGAGATGAAGAAGATCAAGATTCATCTCTTTGCAGCATCTTATTCATCTCGCAGCATCCTTACATATGTTTTTCTTAGAATTTATGAAAAAAAGACTAAGTCCGAGATGCCTTTAAGTAGGGATGCTTTTTTGAGATGGGAGATGAAGAAGATCAAGATTCATCTCCATGCAGCATCCCATTCATCTCGCAGCATCCTAACATATGAATTTCTTAGAATTTATGAAAAATCGACTAAGTCCGAGATGCCTTTAAGAAGGGATGCTGTATTAAGATGGGAGATAAAGAAGATCAAGATTCATCCCCATGCAGCATCTCATTCATCTCGCAGCATCCTAACATATGTTTTTCTAAGAATTTATGAAAAATCGACTAAGTCCGAGATGCCTTTAAGTAAGGATGCTGTATTTAGATGGGATATGAAGAAGATCAAGATTTATCTCCATGCAGCATCCCATTTATCTCGCAGCATCCTAACATAAGTTTTTCTAAGAATTTATGAAAAATCGACTAAGTCCGAGATGCCTTTAAGTAAGGATGCTGTATTAAGATGGGAGATGAAGAAGATCAAGATTCATCTCCGTGCAGCATCCCATTCATCTCGCAGCATCCTAACATATAAATTTCTGAGAATTTATGAAAAATCGACTAAGTCCGAGATGGCTTTAAGTAGGGATGCTGTATTAAGATGGGAGATGAAGAAGATCAAGATTCATCTCCATGCAGCATCCCATTCATCTCGCAGCATCCTCACATATGTTTTTCAAAGAATTTATGAAAAATCGACTTAGTCCGAGATGCCTTTAAGTAGGGATGCTGTATTAAGATGGGAGATGAAGGAGATCAAGATTCATCTTCATGCAGCATCCCATGCATCTCGCAGCATCCTAACATATGAATTTCATCGAATTTATGAAAAATCGACTAAGTCCGAGATGCCTATAAGCAGGGATGCTGTATTGAGATAGGAGATTAAGAAGATCAAGATTCATCTCCTTGCAGCATCCCATTCATCTAGCAGCATCCTAACATATGTTTTTCTTAGAATTTATGAAAAATCGACTAAGTCCGAGATGCCTTAAAGTAGGGATGCTGTATTGAGATGGGAGATGTAGGAGATCGAGATTCATCTCCATGCAGCATCCCATTCATCTCCCAGCATCCAAACATATGAATTTCTAAGAATTTATGAAAAATCGACCAAGTCCGAGATGCCTTGAAGTAGGGATGCTGTATTGAGATGGGAGATATAGGAGATCAAGATTCATCTCCATGCAGCATTCCATTCATCTCGCAGCATCCTAACATATGAATTTCTTAGAATTTATGAAAAATCGACTAAGTCCGAGATGCCTTTAAGTAGGGATGCTGTATTGAGATGGGAGATGAAGAAGATCAAGATTCATCTCCATGCAGCATCCCATTCATTTCCCAGCATCCTAACATATGTTTTTCTAAGAATTGATGAAAAATCGACTAAGTCCGAGATGCCTTTAAGTAGGGATGCTGTATTGAGATGAGAGATGAAGAAGATCAAGATTCATCTCCGTGCAGCATCCCATTCATCTCGCAGCATCCTAACATATCAATTTCTTAGAATTTATGAAAAATCGACTAAGTCCGAGATGCCTTTAAGTAGGGATGCTGTATTGAAATGGGAGATGAAGAAGATCAAGATTCATCTCCATGCAGCATCCCATTCATCTCGCAGCATCCTAACATATGTTTTACTTAGAATTTATGAAAAATCGACTAAGTCCGAGATGCCTTTAAGAAGGGATGCTGTATTAAGATGGGAGATGTAGGAGATCAAGATTCATCTCCATGCAGCATCCCATTCATTTCCCAGCATCCTAACATATGTTTTTCTAAGAATTGATGAAAAATCGACTAAGTCCGAGATGCCTTTAAGTAGGGATGCTGTATTGAGATGAGAGATGAAGAAGATCAAGATTCATCTCCGTGCAGCATCCCATTCATCTCGCAGCATCCTAACATATGTTTTCCTTAGAATTTATGAAAAATCGACTAAGTCCGAGATGCCTTTAGGTAGGGATGCTGTTTTGAGATGGGAGATGTAGGAGATCAAGATTCATCTCCATGCAGCATCCCATTCATCTAGCAGCATCCTAACATATGTTTTTCTTAGAATTTATGAAAAATCGACTAAGTCCGAGATGCCTTTAAGTAGGGATGCTGTATTAAGATGGGAGATGAAGAAGATCAAGATTCATCTCCATGCAGCATCCAGTTCATCTCCCAGCATCCTAACATATGTTTTTCTTAGAATCTATGAAAAATCGACTAAGTCCGAGATGCCTTTAAGTAGGGATGCTGTATTAGGATGGGAGATGAAGAAGATCAAGATTTATTTCCATGCAGCATCCCATTTATCTCGCAGCATCCTAACATATGAATTTCTTAGAATTTATGAAAAATCGACTAAGTCCGAGACGCCTTTAAGTAGGGATGCTGTATTAAGATGGGAGATGAAGAAGATCAAGATTCATCTCCATGCAGCATCCCATACATCTCCCAGCATCCTAACATATGTTTTTCTTAGAATTTATGAAAATTCGACTAAGTCCGAGATGCCTTTAAGTAGGGATGCTGTATTAAGATGGGAGATGTAGAAGATCAAGATTCATCTCCGTGCAGCATCTTATTCATCTCGCAGCATCCTAACATATGATTTTCTTAGAATTTATGAAAAATCGACTAAGTCCAAGATGCCTTAAAGTAGGGATGCTGTATTAAGATGGGAGATGTAGAAGATCAAGATTCATCTCCATGCAGCATCCCATTCATCTGGCAGCATCCTAACATATGAATTTCTTAGAATTTATGAAAAATCGACTAAGTCCGAGATGCCTTTAAGTAGGGATGCTGTATTAAGATGGGAGATGTAGAAGATCAAGATTCATCTCCATGCAGCATCCCATTCATCTCGCAGCATCCTAACATATGTTTTTCTTAGAATTTATGAAAAATCGACTAAGTCCGAGATGCCTTTAAGCAGGGATGCTGTATTAAGACGGGAGATGGAGAAGATCAAGATTCATCTCCGTGCAGCATCCCCTTCATCTCGCAGCATCCTAACATATGATTTTCTTAGAATTTATGAAAAATCGACTAAGTCCAAGATGCCTTAAAGTAGGGATGCTGTATTAAGATGGGAGATGTAGAAGATCAAGATTCATCTCCATGCAGCATCCCATTCATCTGGCAGCATCCTAACATATGAATTTCTTAGAATTTATGAAAAATCGACTAAGTCCGAGATGCCTTTAAGTAGGGATGCTGTATTAAGATGGGAGATGTAGAAGATCAAGATTCATCTCCATGCAGCATCCCATTCATCTCGCAGCATCCTAACATATGTTTTTCTCAGAATTTATGAAAATTCGACTAAGTCCGAGATGCCTTTAAGCAGGGATGCTGTATTAAGACGGGAGATGGAGAAGATCAAGATTCATCTCCGTGCAGCATCCCATTCATCTCGCAGCATCCTAACATATGATTTTCTTAGAATTTATGAAAAATCGACTAAGTCCAAGATGCCTTAAAGTAGGGATGCTGTATTGAGATGGGAGATGAAGAAGATCAAGATTCATCTCCATGCAGCATCTCATTCATCTCGCAGCATCCTAACATATGAATTTCTTAGAATTTATGAAAAATCGACTAAGTCCGAGATGCCTTTAAGTAGGGATGCTGTATTGAGATGGGAGATGAAGAAGATCAAGATTCATCTCCATGCAGCATCCCATTCATCTCGCAGCATCCTTACATATGAATTTCTTAGAATTTATGAAAAATCGACTAAGTCCGAGATGCCTTTAAGTAGGGATGCTGTATTAAGATGGGAGATGAAGAAGGTCAAGATTCATCTCCATGCAGCTACCCCTTCATCTCGCAGCATCCCAACATATGAATTTCTATGAATTTATGAAAAATCGACTAAGTCCGAGATGGCTTTAAGTAGGGATGCTGTATTGAGATGAGAGATGTAGGAGATCAATATTCATCTGCATGCAGCATCCCATTCATCTCGCAGCATCCTAACATATGAATTTCTATGAATTTATGAAAAATCGACTAAGTCCGAGATGCCTTGAAGTAGGGATGCTGTATTGAGATGGGAGATGTAGGAGATCAAGATTCATCTCCATGCAGCATCCCATTCATCTCCCAGCATCCTTACATATGAATTTCTATGAATTTATGAAAAATCGACTAAGTCCGAGATGCCTTTAAGTAGGGATGCTGTATTAAGATGGGAGATGAAGAAGATCAAGATACATCTCCATGCAGCATCCCATTCATCTCGCAGCATCCTAACATATGTTATTCTTAGAATTTATGAAAAATCGACTAAGTCCGAGATGCCTTTAAGTAGGGATGCTGTATTGAGATGGGAGATGCAGAAGATCAAGATTCATCTCCATGCAGCATCCCATTCATCTCGCAGCATCCTAACATTTGTTTTTCTAAGAATTTATGAAAAATCGACTAAGTCCGAGATGCCTTTAAGTAGGGATGCTGTATTAAGATGAGAGATGACGAAGATCAAGATTCATCTTCATGCAGCATCCCATTCATCTCGCAGCATCCTAACATATGTTTTTCTTAGAATTTATGAAAAATCGACTAAGTCCGAGATGCCTTTAAGAAGGGATGCTGTATTGAGTTGAGAGATGTAGAAGATCAAGATTCATCTCCATGCAGCATCCCATTCATCTCGCAGCATTCTAACATATGAATTTCTATGAATTTATGAAAAATCGACTAAGTCCGAGATGCCTTTAAGTAGGCATGCTGTATTAAGATGGGAGATGTAGGAGATCAAGATTCATCTCCATGCAGCATCCCATTCATCTCGCAGCATCCTTACATATGAATTTCTACGAATTTATGAAAAATCGACTAAGTCCGAGATGCCTTTAAGAAGGGATGCTGTATTAAGATGGGAGATGTAGGAGATCAAGATTCATCTCCATGCAGCATCCCATTCATCTCCCAGCATCCAAACATATGAATTTCTTAGAATTTATGAAAAATCGACTAAGTCCGAGATGCCTTTAAGTAGGGATGCTGTATTGAGATGGGAGATGTAGGAGATCAAGATTCATCTCCATGCAGCATCCCATTCATCTCGCAGCATCCTAACATATGTTTTTCTTAAGATTTATGAAAAATCGACTAAGTCCGAGATGCCTTTAAGTAGGGATGCTGTATTAGGATGGGAGATGAAGAAGATCAAGATTCATCTCCATGCAGCATCCCATTCATCTCCCAGCATCTCAACATATGTTTTTCTTAGAATTTATGAAAAATCGACTAAGTCCGAGATGCCTTTAACTAGGGATGCTGTATTAAGATGGGAGATGAAGAAGATCAAGATTCATCTCCATGCAGCATCCCATTCATCTCCCAGCATCCTAACATATGAATTTCTTAGAATTTATGAAAAATCGACTAAGTCCGAGATGCCTGTAAGTAGGGATGCTGTATTGAGATGGGAGATGTAGGAGATCAAGATTCATCTCCACGCAGCATCCTAACATATGTTTTTCTTAGAATTTATGAAAAATCGACTAAGTCCGAGATGCCTGTAAGTAGGGATGCTGTATTAAGATGGGAGATGAAGAAGATCAAGATTCATCTCCATGCAGCATCCCATTCATCTCGCAGCATCCTAACATATGAATTTCTTAGAATTTATGAAAAATCGACTAAGTCCGAGAAGCCTTTAAGTAGTAATGCTGTATTAAGATGGGAGATGAGGAAAATCAAGATTCATCTCCATGCAGCATCCCATTCATCTCGCAGCATCCTAACATATGAATTTCTTAGAATTTATGAAAAATCGACTAAGTCCGAGATGCCTTTAAGCAGGGATGCTGTATTGAGATGAGAGATGTAGGAGATCAAGATTCATCTCCACGCAGCATCCCATTCATCTCGCAGCATCCTAACATATGAATTTCTATGAATTTTTGAAAAATCGACTAAGTCCGAGATGCCTTTAAGTAGGGATGCTGTATTGAGATGGGAGATGTAGGAGATCAAGATTCATCTCCATGCAGCATCCCATCCATCTCGCAGCATCCTAACATATGAATTTCTTAGAATTTATGAAAAATCGACTAAGTCCGAGATGGCTTTAAGTAGGGATGCTGTATTAAGATGGGAGATGTAGGAGATCAAGATTCATCTCCATGCAGCATCCCATTCATCTCCCAGCATCCTAACATATGAATTTCTATGAATTTATGAAAAATCGACTAAGTCCGAGATGCCTTTAAGTAGGGATGCTGTATTGAGACGGGAGATGTAGGAGATCAATATTCATCTGCATGCAGCATCCCATTCATCTCGCAGCATCCTAACATATGAATTTCTATGAATTTATGAAAAATCGACTAAGTCCGAGATGCCTTTAAGTAGGGATGCTGTATTAAGATGGGAGATGAAGAAGATCAAGATTCATCTCCATGCAGCATCCCATTCATCTCGCAGCATCCTAACATATGAATTACTATGAATTTATGAAAAATCGACTAAGTCCGAGATGGCTTTAAGTAGGGATGCTGTATTGAGATGAGAGATGTAGGAGATCAAGATTCATCTCCATGCAGCATCCCATTCATCTCCCAGCATCCTAACATATGAATTTCTATGAATTTATGAAAAATCGACTAAGTCCGAGATGCCTTTAAGTAGGGATGCTGTATTGAGATGGGAGATGTAGGAGATCAAGATTCATCTCCATGCAGCATCCCATTCATCTCCCAGCATCCTAACATATGAATTTCTTAGAATTTATGAAAAATCGACTAAGTCCGAGATGCCTTTAAGTAGGGATGCTGTATTAAGATGGGAGATGAAGAAGATCAAGATTCATCTCCATGCAGCATCCCATTCATCTCGCAGCATCCTAACATATGTTTTTCTTAGAATTTATGAAAAATCGACTAAGTCCGAGATGCATTTAAGTAGGGATGCTGTATTAGGATGGGAGATGAAGTAGATCAAGATTCATCTCCATGCAGCATCCCATTCATCTCGCAGCATCCTAACATAAGAAGTTCTATGAATTTATGAAAAATCGACTAAGTCCGAGATGCCTTTAAGTAGGGATGCTGTATTGAGATGGGAGATGTAGGAGATCCAGATTCATCTCCATGCAGCATCCCATTCATCTCCCAGCATCCTAACATATGAATTTCTTAGAATTTATGAAAAATCGACTAAGTCCGAGATGCATTTAAGTAGGGATGCTGTATTAAGATGGGAGATGAAGAAGATCAAGATTCATCTCCATGCAGCATCCCATTCATCTCGCAGCATCCTAACATATGATTTTCTTAGAATTTATGAAAAATCGACTAAGTCCAAGATGCATTTAAGTAGGGATGCTGTATTAAGATGGGAAATGAAGTAGATCAAGATTCATCTCCATGCAGCATCCCATTCATCTCGCAGCATCCTAACATATGAATTTCTATGAATTTATGAAAAATCGACTAAGTCCGAGATGGCTTTAAGTAGGGATGCTGTATTGAGATGAGAGATGTAGGAGATCAAGATTCATCTCCATGCAGCATCCCATTCATCTCGCAGCATCCTAACATATGAATTTCTATGAATTTATGAAAAATCGACTAGGTCCGAGATGCCTTTAAGTAGGGATGCTGTATTGAGATGGGAGATGTAGGAGATCAAGATTCATCTCCATGCAGCATCCCATTTATCTCCCAGCATCCTAACATATGAATTTCTTAGAATTTATGAAAAATCGACTAAGTCCGAGATGCCTTTAAGTAGGGATGCTGTATTAAGATGGGAGATGAAGAAGATCAAGATTCATCTCCATGCAGCATCCCATTCATCTCCCAGCATCCTAACATATGAATTTCTAAGAATTTATGAAAAATCGACTAAGTCCGAGATGCCTTTAAGTAGGGATGCTGTATTAAGATGGGAGATGAAGAAGATCAAGATTCATCTCAATGCAGCATCCCATTCATCTCGCAGCATCCTAACATATGTTTTTCTTAGAATTTATGAAAAATCGACTAAGTCCCAGATGCCTTTAAGTAGGGATGCTGTATTAAGATGGGAGATGTAGGAGATCAAGATGCATCTCCATGCAGCATCCCATTCATCTCCCAGCATCCTAACATATGAATTTCTTAGAATTTATGAAAAATCGACTTAGTCCGAGATGGCTTTAAGTAGGGATGCTGTATTAAGATCGGAGATGAAGAAGATCAAGATTCATCTCCATGCAGCATCCCATTCATCTCCCAGCATCCTAACATATGAATTTCTTAGAATTTATGAAAAATCGACTAAGTCCGAGATGGCTTTAAGTAGGGATGCTGTATTAAGATGGGATATGTAGGAGATCAAGATTCATCTCCATGCAGCATCCCATTTATCTCCCAGCATCCTTACATATGAATTTCTTAGAATTTATGAAAAATCGACTAAGTCCGAGATGCCTTTAAGTAGGGATGCTGTATTAAGATGGGAGATGTAGGAGATCCAGATTCATCTCCATGCAGCATTCCATTCATCTCCCAGCATCCTAACATATGAATTTCTATGAATTTATGAAAAACCGACTAAGTCCGAGATGGCTTTAAGTAGGGATGCTGTATTGAGATGAGAGATGTAGGAGATCAAGATTCATCACCATGCAGCGTCCCATTCATCTCCCAGCATCCTAACATATGAATTTCTTAGAATTTATGAAAAATCGACTAAGTCCAAGATGCCTTTAAGCAGGGATGCTGTTTTGAGATGGGAGATGTAGGAGATCAAGATTCATCTCCATGCAGCATCCCATTCATCTCCCAGCATCCTAACATATGAATTTCTTAGAATTTATGAAAAATCGACTAAGTCCGAGGTGGCTTTAAGTAGGGATGCTGTATTAAGATCGGAGATGAAGAAGATCAAGATTCATCTCCATGCAGCATCCCATTCATCTCGCAGCATCCTAACATATGAATTTCTATGAATTTATGAAAAATCGACTAAGTCCGAGATGCATTTAAGTAGGAATGCTGTATTAAGATGGGAGATGAAGTAGATCAAGATTCATCTCCATGCAGCATCCCATTCATCTCGCAGCATCCTAACATATGAATTTCTATGAATTTATGAAAAATCGACTAAGTCCGAGATGCCTTTAAGTAGGGATGCTGTATTGAGATGAGAGATGTAGGAGATCAAGATTCATCTCCATGCAGCATCCCATTCATCTCCCAGCATCCTAACATATGAATTTCTATGAATTTATGAAAAATCGACTAAGACCGAGATGGCTTTAAGTAGGGATGCTGTATTGAGATGGGAGATGAAGAAGATCAAGATTCATCTCCATGCAGCATCCCATTCCTTTCGCAGCATCCTAACATATATTTTTCTTAGAATTTATGAAAAATCGACTAAGTCCGAAATGCCTTTAAGTAGGGATGCTGTATTAAGATGGGAGATGGAGAAGATCAAGATTCATCTCCATGCAACATCCCATTCATCTCGCAGCATCCTTACATATGAATTTTTTAGAATTTATTAAAAATCGACTAAGTCCGAGATGCATTTAAGTAGGGATGCTGTATTAAGATGGGAGCTGAAGAAGATCAAGATTCATCTCCATGCAGCATCCCATTCATCTCGCAGCATCCTAACATATGTTTTTCTTAGAATTTATGAAAAATCGACTAAGTCCGAGATTGCTTTAAGTAGGGATGCTGTATTGAGACGGGAGATGTAGGAGATCAATATTCATCTGCATGCAGCATCCCATTCATCTCGCAGCATCCTAACATATGAATTTCTATGAATTTATGAAAAATCGACTAAGTCCGAGATGCCTTTAAGTAGGGATGCTGTATTCAGATGGGAGATGGAGAAGATCAAGATTCATCTCCATGCAGCATCCCATTCATCTCCCAGCATCCTAACATATGTTTTTCTTAGAATTTATGAAAAATCGACTAAGTCCGAGATGCCTTTAGGTAGGGATGCTGTATTAGGATGGGAGATGAAGAAGATCTAAATTCATCTCCATGCAGCATCCCATTCATCTCCCAGCATCCTAACATATGTTTTTCTTAGAATTTATGAAAAATCGACTAAGTCCGAGATGCCTTTAAGTAGGGATGCTGTATTGAGATGAGAGATGTAGGAGATCAAGATTCATCTCCGTGCAGCATCCCATTCATCTCGCAGCATCCTAACATATGAATTTCTATGAATTTATGAAAAATCGACTAAGTCCGACATGGCTTTAAGTAGGGATGCTGTATTGAGATGAGAGATGTAGGAGATCAAGATTCATCTCCATGCAGCATCCCATTCATCTCGCAGCATCCTAACATATGAATTTCTATGAATTTATGAAAAATCGACTAAGTCCGAGATGCCTTTAAGTAGGGATGCTGTATTAAGATGGGAGATGAAGAAGATCAAGATTCATCTCCATGCAGCATCCCATTCATCTCGCAGCATCCTAACATATGAATTTCTATGAATTTATGAAAAATCGACTAAGTCCGAGATGCCTTTAAGTAGGGATGCTGTATTGAGATGGGAGATGTAGGAGATCAAGATTCATCTCCATGCAGCATCCCATTCATCTCCCAGCATCCTAACATATGAATTTCTTAGAATTTATGAAAAATCGACTAAGTCCGAGATGGCTTTAAGTAGGGATGCTGTATTAAGATGGGAGATGTAGGAGATCAAGATTCATCTCCATGCAGCATCCCATTCATCTCCCAGCATCCTAACATATGAATTTCTTAGAATTTATGAAAAATCGACTAAGTCCGAGATGCCTTTAAGTAGGGATGCTGTATTGAGATGGGAGATGTAGGAGATCAAGATACATCTCCATGCAACATCCCATTCATCTCGCAGCATCCTAACATATGTTTTTCTTAGAATTTATGAAAAATCGACTAAGTCCGAGATGCCTTTAAGTAGGGATGCTGTATTAAGACGGGAGATGAAGAAGATCAAGATTCATCTCCATGCAGCATCCCATTCATCTCGCAGCATCCAAACATATGTTTTTCTTAGAATTTATTAAAAATCGACTAAGTCCGAGATGCCTTTAAGTAGGGATGCTGTATTAAGATGGGAGATGAAGAAGATCAAGATTTATCTCCATGCAGCATCCCATTCATCTCGCAGCATCCTAACATATGAATTTCTATGAATTTTTGAAAAATCGACTAAGTCCGAGATGCCTTTAAGTAGGGATGCTGTATTGAGATGGGAGATGTAGGAGATCAAGATTCATCTCCATGCAGCATCCCATCCATCTCGCAGCATCCTAACATATGAATTTCTTAGAATTTATGAAAAATCGACTAAGTCCGAGATGGCTTTAAGTAGGGATGCTGTATTAAGATGGGAGATGTAGGAGATCAAGATTCATCTCCATGCAGCATCCCATTCATCTCCCAGCATCCTAACATATGAATTTCTATGAATTTATGAAAAATCGACTAAGTCCGAGATGCCTTTAAGTAGGGATGCTGTATTGAGACGGGAGATGTAGGAGATCAATATTCATCTGCATGCAGCATCCCATTCATCTCGCAGCATCCTAACATATGAATTTCTATGAATTTATGAAAAATCGACTAAGTCCGAGATGCCTTTAAGTAGGGATGCTGTATTAAGATGGGAGATGAAGAAGATCAAGATTCATCTCCATGCAGCATCCCATTCATCTCGCAGCATCCTAACATATGAATTACTATGAATTTATGAAAAATCGACTAAGTCCGAGATGGCTTTAAGTAGGGATGCTGTATTGAGATGAGAGATGTAGGAGATCAAGATTCATCTCCATGCAGCATCCCATTCATCTCCCAGCATCCTAACATATGAATTTCTATGAATTTATGAAAAATCGACTAAGTCCGAGATGCCTTTAAGTAGGGATGCTGTATTGAGATGGGAGATGTAGGAGATCAAGATTCATCTCCATGCAGCATCCCATTCATCTCCCAGCATCCTAACATATGAATTTCTTAGAATTTATGAAAAATCGACTAAGTCTGAGATGCCTTTAAGTAGGGATGCTGTATTAAGATGGGAGATGAAGAAGATCAAGATTCATCTCCATGCAGCATCCCATTCATCTCGCAGCATCCTAACATATGTTTTTCTTAGAATTTATGAAAAATCGACTAAGTCCGAGATGCATTTAAGTAGGGATGCTGTATTAGGATGGGAGATGAAGTAGATCAAGATTCATCTCCATGCAGCATCCCATTCATCTCGCAGCATCCTAACATAAGAATTTCTATGAATTTATGAAAAATCGACTAAGTCCGAGATGCCTTTAAGTAGGGATGCTGTATTGAGATGGGAGATGTAGGAGATCCAGATTCATCTCCATGCAGCATCCCATTCATCTCCCAGCATCCTAACATATGAATTTCTTAGAATTTATGAAAAATCGACTAAGTCCGAGATGCCTTTAAGTAGGGATGCTGTATTAAGATGGGAGATGAAGAAGATCAAGATTCATCTCCATGCAGCATCCCATTCATCTCGCAGCATCCTAACATATGATTTTCTTAGAATTTATGAAAAATCGACTAAGTCCGAGATGCATTTAAGTAGGGATGCTGTATTAAGATGGGAAATGAAGTAGATCAAGATTCATCTCCATGCAGCATCCCATTCATCTCGCAGCATCCTAACATATGAATTTCTATGAATTTATGAAAAATCGACTAAGTCCGAGATGGCTTTAAGTAGGGATGCTGTATTGAGATGAGAGATGTAGGAGATCAAGATTCATCTCCATGCAGCATCCCATTCATCTCGCAGCATCCTAACATATGAATTTCTATGAATTTATGAAAAATCGACTAGGTCCGAGATGCCTTTAAGTAGGGATGCTGTATTGAGATGGGAGATGTAGGAGATCAAGATTCATCTCCATGCAGCATCCCATTTATCTCCCAGCATCCTAACATATGAATTTCTTAGAATTTATGAAAAATCGACTAAGTCCGAGATGCCTTTAAGTAGGGATGCTGTATAAAGATGGGAGATGAAGAAGATCAAGATTCATCTCCATGCAGCATCCCATTCATCTCCCAGCATCCTAACATATGAATTTCTAAGAATTTATGAAAAATCGACTAAGTCCGAGATGCCTTTAAGTAGGGATGCTGTATTAAGATGGGAGATGAAGAAGATCAAGATTCATCTCCATGCAGCATCCCATTCATCTCGCAGCATCCTAACATATGTTTTTCTTAGAATTTATGAAAAATCGACTAAGTCCCAGATGCCTTTAAGTAGGGATGCTGTATTAAGATGGGAGATGTAGGAGATCAAGATGCATCTCCATGCAGCATCCCATTCATCTCCCAGCATCCTAACATATGAATTTCTTAGAATTTATGAAAAATCGACTTAGTCCGAGATGGCTTTAAGTAGGGATGCTGTATTAAGATCGGAGATGAAGAAGATCAAGATTCATCTCCATGCAGCATCCCATTCATCTCCCAGCATCCTAACATATGAATTTCTTAGAATTTATGAAAAATCGACTAAGTCCGAGATGGCTTTAAGTAGGGATGCTGTATTAAGATGGGATATGTAGGAGATCAAGATTCATCTCCATGCAGCATCCCATTTATCTCCCAGCATCCTTACATATGAATTTCTTAGAATTTATGAAAAATCGACTTAGTCCGAGATGCATTTAAGTAGGGATGCTGTATTAAGATCGGAGATGAAGAAGATCAAGATTCATCTCCATGCAGCATCCCATTCATCTCCCAGCATCCTAACATATGAATTTCTTAGAATTTATGAAAAATCGACTAAGTCCGAGATGGCTTTAAGTAGGGATGCTGTATTAAGATGGGAGATGTAGGAGATCCAGATTCATCTCCATGCAGCATTCCATTCATCTCCCAGCATCCTAACATATGAATTTCTATGAATTTATGAAAAACCGACTAAGTCCGAGATGGCTTTAAGTAGGGATGCTGTATTGAGATGAGAGATGTAGGAGATCAAGATTCATCACCATGCAGCGTCCCATTCATCTCCCAGCATCCTAACATATGAATTTCTTAGAATTTATGAAAAATCGACTAAGTCCAAGATGCCTTTAAGCAGGGATGCTGTTTTGAGATGGGAGATGTAGGAGATCAAGATTCATCTCCATGCAGCATCCCATTCATCTCCCAGCATCCTAACATATGAATTTCTTAGAATTTATGAAAAATCGACTAAGTCCGAGGTGGCTTTAAGTAGGGATGCTGTATTAAGATCGGAGATGAAGAAGATCAAGATTCATCTCCATGCAGCATCCCATTCATCTCGCAGCATCCTAACATATGAATTTATATGAATTTATGAAAAATCGACTAAGTCCGAGATGCATTTAAGTAGGAATGCTGTATTAAGATGGGAGATGAAGTAGATCAAGATTCATCTCCATGCAGCATCCCATTCATCTCGCAGCATCCTAACATATGAATTTCTATGAATTTATGAAAAATCGACTAAGTCCGAGATGCCTTTAAGTAGGGATGCTGTATTGAGATGAGAGATGTAGGAGATCAAGATTCATCTCCATGCAGCATCCCATTCATCTCCCAGCATCCTAACATATGAATTTCTATGAATTTATGAAAAATCGACTAAGACCGAGATGGCTTTAAGTAGGGATGCTGTATTGAGATGGGAGATGAAGAAGATCAAGATTCATCTCCATGCAGCATCCCATTCCTTTCGCAGCATCCTAACATATATTTTTCTTAGAATTTATGAAAAATCGACTAAGTCCGAAATGCCTTTAAGTAGGGATGCTGTATTAAGATGGGAGATGAAGAAGATCAAGATTCATCTCCATGCAGCATCCCATTCATCTCGCAGCATCCTTACATATGAATTTTTTAGAATTTATGAAAAATCGACTAAGTCCGAGATGCATTTAAGTAGGGATGCTGTATTAAGATGGGAGCTGAAGAAGATCAAGATTCATCTCCATGCAGCATCCCATTCATCTCGCAGCATCCTAACATATGTTTTACTTAGAATTTATGAAAAATCGACTAAGTCCGAGATGGCTTTAAGTAGGGATGCTGTATTGAGACGGGAGATGTAGGAGATCAATATTCATCTGCATGCAGCATCCCATTCATCTCGCAGCATCCTAACATATGAATTTCTATGAATTTATGAAAAATCGACTAAGTCCGAGATGCCTTTAAGTAGGGATGCTGTATGCAGATGGGAGATGGAGAAGATCAAGATTCATCTCCATGCAGCATCCCATTCATCTCCCAGCATCCTAACATATGTTTTTCTTAGAATTTATGAAAAATCGACTAAGTCCGAGATGCCTTTAGGTAGGGATGCTGTATTAGGATGGGAGATGAAGAAGATCTAAATTCATCTCCATGCAGCATCCCATTCATCTCCCAGCATCCTAACATATGTTTTTCTTAGAATTTAAGAAAAATCGACTAAGTCCGAGATGCCTTTAAGTAGGGATGCTGTATTGAGATGAGAGATGTAGGAGATCAAGATTCATCTCCGTGCAGCATCCCATTCATCTCGCAGCATCCTAACATATGAATTTCTATGAATTTATGAAAAATCGACTAAGTCCGACATGGCTTTAAGTAGGGATGCTGTATTGAGATGAGAGATGTAGGAGATCAAGATTCATCTCCATGCAGCATCCCATTCATCTCGCAGCATCCTAACATATGAATTTCTATGAATTTATGAAAAATCGACTAAGTCCGAGATGCCTTTAAGCAGGGATGCTGTATTAAGATGGGAGATGAAGAAGATCAAGATTCATCTCCATGCAGCATCCCATTCATCTCGCAGCATCCTAACATATGAATTTCTATGAATTTATGAAAAATCGACTAAGTCCGAGATGCCTTTAAGTAGGGATGCTGTATTGAGATGGGAGATGTAGGAGATCAAGATTCATCTCCATGCAGCATCCCATTCATCTCCCAGCATCCTAACATATGAATTTCTTAGAATTTATGAAAAATCGACTAAGTCCGAGATGGCTTTAAGTAGGGATGCTGTATTAAGATGGGAGATGTAGGAGATCAAGATTCATCTCCATGCAGCATCCCATTCATCTCCCAGCATCCTAACATATGAATTTCTTAGAATTTATGAAAAATCGACTAAGTCCGAGATGCCTTTAAGTAGGGATGCTGTATTGAGATGGGAGATGTAGGAGATCAAGATACATCTCCATGCAACATCCCATTCATCTCGCAGCATCCTAACATATGTTTTTCTTAGAATTTATGAAAAATCGACTAAGTCCGAGATGCCTTTAAGTAGGGATGCTGTATTAAGACGGGAGATGAAGAAGATCAAGATTCATCTCCATGCAGCATCCCATTCATCTCGCAGCATCCAAACATATGTTTTTCTTAGAATTTATTAAAAATCGACTAAGTCCGAGATGCCTTTAAGTAGGGATGCTGTATTAAGATGGGAGATGAAGAAGATCAAGATTTATCTCCATGCAGCATCCCATTCATCTCGCAGCATCCTAACATATGAATTTCTTAGAATTTATGAAAAATCGACTAAGTCCGAGATGCCTTTAAGCAGGGATGCTGTATTGAGATGAGAGATGTAGGAGATCAAGATTCATCTCCACGCAGCATCCCATTCATCTCGCAGCATCCTAACATATGAATTTCTATGAATTTTTGAAAAATCGACTAAGTCCGAGATGCCTTTAAGTAGGGATGCTGTATTGAGATGGGAGATGTAGGAGATCAAGATTCATCTCCATGCAGCATCCCATCCATCTCGCAGCATCCTAACATATGAATTTCTTAGAATTTATGAAAAATCGACTAAGTCCGAGATGGCTTTAAGTAGGGATGCTGTATTAAGATGGGAGATGTAGGAGATCAAGATTCATCTCCATGCAGCATCCCATTCATCTCCCAGCATCCTAACATATGAATTTCTATGAATTTATGAAAAATCGACTAAGTCCGAGATGCCTTTAAGTAGGGATGCTGTATTAAGATGGGAGATGTAGGAGATCAAGATTCATCTCCATGCAGCATCCCATTCATCTCCCAGCATCCTAACATATGAATTTCTTAGAATTTATGAAAAATCGACTAAGTCCGAGATGCCTTTAAGTAGGGATGCTGTATTAAGATGGGAGATGAAGAAGATCAAGATTCATCTCCATGCAGCATCCCATTCATCTCGCAGCATCCTAACATATGTTTTTCTTAGAATTTATGAAAAATCGACTAAGTCCGAGATGCCTTTAAGTAGGGATGCTGTATTAAGACGGGAGATGAAGAAGATCAAGATTCATCTCCATGCAGCATCCCATTCATCTCGCAGCATCCAAACATATGTTTTTCTTAGAATTTATTAAAAATCGACTAAGTCCGAGATGCCTTTAAGTAGGGATGCTGTATTAAGATGGGAGATGTAGAAGATCAAGATTCATCTCCATGCAGCATCCCATTCATCTCCCAGCATCCTAACATATGAATTTCTATGAATTTATGAAAAATCGACTAAGTCCGAGATGCCTTTAAGTAGGGATGCTGTATTGAGACGGGAGATGTAGGAGATCAATATTCATCTGCATGCAGCATCCCATTCATCTCGCAGCATCCTAACATATGAATTTCTATGAATTTATGAAAAATCGACTAAGTCCGAGATGCCTTTAAGTAGGGATGCTGTATTAAGATGGGAGATGAAGAAGATCAAGATTCATCTCCATGCAGCATCCCATTCATCTCGCAGCATCCTAACATATGAATTACTATGAATTTATGAAAAATCGACTAAGTCCGAGATGGCTTTAAGTAGGGATGCTGTATTGAGATGAGAGATGTAGGAGATCAAGATTCATCTCCATGCAGCATCCCATTCATCTCCCAGCATCCTAACATATGAATTTCTATGAATTTATGAAAAATCGACTAAGTCCGAGATGCCTTTAAGTAGGGATGCTGTATTGAGATGGGAGATGTAGGAGATCAAGATTCATCTCCATGCAGCATCCCATTCATCTCCCAGCATCCTAACATATGAATTTCTTAGAATTTATGAAAAATCGACTAAGTCCGAGATGCCTTTAAGTAGGGATGCTGTATTAAGATGGGAGATGAAGAAGATCAAGATTCATCTCCATGCAGCATCCCATTCATCTCGCAGCATCCTAACATATGTTTTTCTTAGAATTTATGAAAAATCGACTAAGTCCGAGATGCATTTAAGTAGGGATGCTGTATTAGGATGGGAGATGAAGTAGATCAAGATTCATCTCCATGCAGCATCCCATTCATCTCGCAGCATCCTAACATAAGAATTTCTATGAATTTATGAAAAATCGACTAAGTCCGAGATGCCTTTAAGTAGGGATGCTGTATTGAGATGGGAGATGTAGGAGATCCAGATTCATCTCCATGCAGCATCCCATTCA
Source organism: Anopheles coustani (assembly GCF_943734705.1). Classification (NCBI taxonomy): domain Eukaryota; kingdom Metazoa; phylum Arthropoda; class Insecta; order Diptera; family Culicidae; genus Anopheles; species Anopheles coustani. Next base: position 288,267 of record NW_026525138.1, on the reverse strand, counting down.
TCTCCCAGCATCCTAACATATGAATTTCTTAGAATTTATGAAAAATCGACTAAGTCCGAGATGCCTTTAAGAAGGGATGCTGTATTCAGATGGGAGATGGAGAAGATCAAGATTCATCTCCATGCAGCATCCCATTCATCTCCCAGCATCCTAACATATGAATTTCTTAGAATTTATGAAAAATCGACTAAGTCCGAGATGCCTTTAAGTAGGGATGCTGTATTAGGATGGGAGATGAAGAAGATCAAGATTCATCTCCATGCAGCATCCCATTCATCTCGCAGCATCCTAACATATGAATTTCTTAGAATTTATGAAAAATCGACTAAGTCCGAGATGCCTTTAAGCAGGGATGCTGTATTGAGATGAGAGATGTAGGAGATCAAGATTCATCTCCACGCAGCATCCCATTCATCTCGCAGCATCCTAACATATGAATTTCTATGAATTTTTGAAAAATCGACTAAGTCCGAGATGCCTTTAAGTAGGGATGCTGTATTGAGATGGGAGATGTAGGAGATCAAGATTCATCTCCATGCAGCATCCCATCCATCTCGCAGCATCCTAACATATGAATTTCTTAGAATTTATGAAAAATCGACTAAGTCCGAGATGGCTTTAAGTAGGGATGCTGTATTAAGATGGGAGATGTAGGAGATCAAGATTCATCTCCATGCAGCATCCCATTCATCTCCCAGCATCCTAACATATGAATTTCTATGAATTTATGAAAAATCGACTAAGTCCGAGATGCCTTTAAGTAGGGATGCTGTATTGAGACGGGAGATGTAGGAGATCAATATTCATCTGCATGCAGCATCCCATTCATCTCGCAGCATCCTAACATATGAATTTCTATGAATTTATGAAAAATCGACTAAGTCCGAGATGCCTTTAAGTAGGGATGCTGTATTAAGATGGGAGATGAAGAAGATCAAGATTCATCTCCATGCAGCATCCCATTCATCTCGCAGCATCCTAACATATGAATTACTATGAATTTATGAAAAATCGACTAAGTCCGAGATGGCTTTAAGTAGGGATGCTGTATTGAGATGAGAGATGTAGGAGATCAAGATTCATCTCCATGCAGCATCCCATTCATCTCCCAGCATCCTAACATATGAATTTCTATGAATTTATGAAAAATCGACTAAGTCCGAGATGCCTTTAAGTAGGGATGCTGTATTGAGATGGGAGATGTAGGAGATCAAGATTCATCTCCATGCAGCATCCCATTCATCTCCCAGCATCCTAACATATGAATTTCTTAGAATTTATGAAAAATCGACTAAGTCCGAGATGCCTTTAAGTAGGGATGCTGTATTAAGATGGGAGATGAAGAAGATCAAGATTCATCTCCATGCAGCATCCCATTCATCTCGCAGCATCCTAACATATGTTTTTCTTAGAATTTATGAAAAATCGACTAAGTCCGAGATGCATTTAAGTAGGGATGCTGTATTAGGATGGGAGATGAAGTAGATCAAGATTCATCTCCATGCAGCATCCCATTCATCTCGCAGCATCCTAACATAAGAATTTCTATGAATTTATGAAAAATCGACTAAGTCCGAGATGCCTTTAAGTAGGGATGCTGTATTGAGATGGGAGATGTAGGAGATCCAGATTCATCTCCATGCAGCATCCCATTCATCTCCCAGCATCCTAACATATGAATTTCTTAGAATTTATGAAAAATCGACTAAGTCCGAGATGCCTTTAAGTAGGGATGCTGTATTAAGATGGGAGATGAAGAAGATCAAGATTCATCTCCATGCAGCATCCCATTCATCTCGCAGCATCCTAACATATGATTTTCTTAGAATTTATGAAAAATCGACTAAGTCCGAGATGCATTTAAGTAGGGATGCTGTATTAAGATGGGAAATGAAGTAGATCAAGATTCATCTCCATGCAGCATCCCATTCATCTCGCAGCATCCTAACATATGAATTTCTATGAATTTATGAAAAATCGACTAAGTCCGAGATTGCTTTAAGTAGGGATGCTGTATTGAGATGAGAGATGTAGGAGATCAAGATTCATCTCCATGCAGCATCCCATTCATCTCGCAGCATCCTAACATATGAATTTCTATGAATTTATGAAAAATCGACTAGGTCCGAGATGCCTTTAAGTAGGGATGCTGTATTGAGATGGGAGATGTAGGAGATCAAGATTCATCTCCATGCAGCATCCCATTTATCTCCCAGCATCCTAACATATGAATTTCTTAGAATTTATGAAAAATCGACTAAGTCCGAGATGCCTTTAAGTAGGGATGCTGTATAAAGATGGGAGATGAAGAAGATCAAGATTCATCTCCATGCAGCATCCCATTCATCTCCCAGCATCCTAACATATGAATTTCTAAGAATTTATGAAAAATCGACTAAGTCCGAGATGCCTTTAAGTAGGGATGCTGTATTAAGATGGGAGATGAAGAAGATCAAGATTCATCTCCATGCAGCATCCCATTCATCTCGCAGCATCCTAACATATGTTTTTCTTAGAATTTATGAAAAATCGACTAAGTCCCAGATGCCTTTAAGTAGGGATGCTGTATTAAGATGGGAGATGTAGGAGATCAAGATGCATCTCCATGCAGCATCCCATTCATCTCCCAGCATCCTAACATATGAATTTCTTAGAATTTATGAAAAATCGACTTAGTCCGAGATGGCTTTAAGTAGGGATGCTGTATTAAGATCGGAGATGAAGAAGATCAAGATTCATCTCCATGCAGCATCCCATTCATCTCCCAGCATCCTAACATATGAATTTCTTAGAATTTATGAAAAATCGACTAAGTCCGAGATGGCTTTAAGTAGGGATGCTGTATTAAGATGGGATATGTAGGAGATCAAGATTCATCTCCATGCAGCATCCCATTTATCTCCCAGCATCCTTACATATGAATTTCTTAGAATTTATGAAAAATCGACTAAGTCCGAGATGCCTTTAAGTAGGGATGCTGTATTAAGATGGGAGATGTAGGAGATCCAGATTCATCTCCATGTAGCATTCCATTCATCTCCCAGCATCCTAACATATGAATTTCTATGAATTTATGAAAAACCGACTAAGTCCGAGATGGCTTTAAGTAGGGATGCTGTATTGAGATGAGAGATGTAGGAGATCAAGATTCATCACCATGCAGCGTCCCATTCATCTCCCAGCATCCTAACATATGAATTTCTTAGAATTTATGAAAAATCGACTAAGTCCAAGATGCCTTTAAGCAGGGATGCTGTTTTGAGATGGGAGATGTAGGAGATCAAGATTCATCTCCATGCAGCATCCCATTCATCTCCCAGCATCCTAACATATGAATTTCTTAGAATTTATGAAAAATCGACTAAGTCCGAGGTGGCTTTAAGTAGGGATGCTGTATTAAGATCGGAGATGAAGAAGATCAAGATTCATCTCCATGCAGCATCCCATTCATCTCGCAGCATCCTAACATATGAATTTCTATGAATTTATGAAAAATCGACTAAGTCCGAGATGCATTTAAGTAGGAATGCTGTATTAAGATGGGAGATGAAGTAGATCAAGATTCATCTCCATGCAGCATCCCATTCATCTCCCAGCATCCTAACATATGAATTTCTTAGAATTTATGAAAAATCGACTAAGTCCGAGATGCCTTTAAGTAGGGATGCTGTATTGAGATGGGAGATGTAGGAGATCAAGATACATCTCCATGCAACATCCCATTCATCTCGCAGCATCCTAACATATGTTTTTCTTAGAATTTATGAAAAATCGACTAAGTCCGAGATGCCTTTAAGTAGGGATGCTGTATTAAGACGGGAGATGAAGAAGATCAAGATTCATCTCCATGCAGCATCCCATTCATCTCGCAGCATCCAAACATATGTTTTTCTTAGAATTTATTAAAAATCGACTAAGTCCGAGATGCCTTTAAGTAGGGATGCTGTATTAAGATGGGAGATGAAGAAGATCAAGATTTATCTCCATGCAGCATCCCATTCATCTCGCAGCATCCTAACATATGAATTTCTATGAATTTTTGAAAAATCGACTAAGTCCGAGATGCCTTTAAGTAGGGATGCTGTATTGAGATGGGAGATGTAGGAGATCAAGATTCATCTCCATGCAGCATCCCATCCATCTCGCAGCATCCTAACATATGAATTTCTTAGAATTTATGAAAAATCGACTAAGTCCGAGATGGCTTTAAGTAGGGATGCTGTATTAAGATGGGAGATGTAGGAGATCAAGATTCATCTCCATGCAGCATCCCATTCATCTCCCAGCATCCTAACATATGAATTTCTATGAATTTATGAAAAATCGACTAAGTCCGAGATGCCTTTAAGTGGGGATGCTGTATTGAGACGGGAGATGTAGGAGATCAATATTCATCTGCATGCAGCATCCCATTCATCTCGCAGCATCCTAACATATGAATTTCTATGAATTTATGAAAAATCGACTAAGTCCGAGATGCCTTTAAGTAGGGATGCTGTATTAAGATGGGAGATGAAGAAGATCAAGATTCATCTCCATGCAGCATCCCATTCATCTCGCAGCATCCTAACATATGAATTACTATGAATTTATGAAAAATCGACTAAGTCCGAGATGGCTTTAAGTAGGGATGCTGTATTGAGATGAGAGATGTAGGAGATCAAGATTCATCTCCATGCAGCATCCCATTCATCTCCCAGCATCCTAACATATGAATTTCTATGAATTTATGAAAAATCGACTAAGTCCGAGATGCCTTTAAGTAGGGATGCTGTATTGAGATGGGAGATGTAGGAGATCAAGATTCATCTCCATGCAGCATCCCATTCATCTCCCAGCATCCTAACATATGAATTTCTTAGAATTTATGAAAAATCGACTAAGTCTGAGATGCCTTTAAGTAGGGATGCTGTATTAAGATGGGAGATGAAGAAGATCAAGATTCATCTCCATGCAGCATCCCATTCATCTCGCAGCATCCTAACATATGTTTTTCTTAGAATTTATGAAAAATCGACTAAGTCCGAGATGCATTTAAGTAGGGATGCTGTATTAGGATGGGAGATGAAGTAGATCAAGATTCATCTCCATGCAGCATCCCATTCATCTCGCAGCATCCTAACATAAGAATTTCTATGAATTTATGAAAAATCGACTAAGTCCGAGATGCCTTTAAGTAGGGATGCTGTATTGAGATGGGAGATGTAGGAGATCCAGATTCATCTCCATGCAGCATCCCATTCATCTCCCAGCATCCTAACATATGAATTTCTTAGAATTTATGAAAAATCGACTAAGTCCGAGATGCCTTTAAGTAGGGATGCTGTATTAAGATGGGAGATGAAGAAGATCAAGATTCATCTCCATGCAGCATCCCATTCATCTCGCAGCATCCTAACATATGATTTTCTTAGAATTTATGAAAAATCGACTAAGTCCGAGATGCATTTAAGTAGGGATGCTGTATTAAGATGGGAAATGAAGTAGATCAAGATTCATCTCCATGCAGCATCCCATTCATCTCGCAGCATCCTAACATATGAATTTCTATGAATTTATGAAAAATCGACTAAGTCCGAGATGGCTTTAAGTAGGGATGCTGTATGGAGATGAGAGATGTAGGAGATCAAGATTCATCTCCATGCAGCATCCCATTCATCTCGCAGCATCCTAACATATGAATTTCTATGAATTTATGAAAAATCGACTAGGTCCGAGATGCCTTTAAGTAGGGATGCTGTATTGAGATGGGAGATGTAGGAGATCAAGATTCATCTCCATGCAGCATCCCATTTATCTCCCAGCATCCTAACATATGAATTTCTTAGAATTTATGAAAAATCGACTAAGTCCGAGATGCCTTTAAGTAGGGATGCTGTATAAAGATGGGAGATGAAGAAGATCAAGATTCATCTCCATGCAGCATCCCATTCATCTCCCAGCATCCTAACATATGAATTTCTAAGAATTTATGAAAAATCGACTAAGTCCGAGATGCCTTTAAGTAGGGATGCTGTATTAAGATGGGAGATGAAGAAGATCAAGATTCATCTCCATGCAGCATCCCATTCATCTCGCAGCATCCTAACATATGTTTTTCTTAGAATTTATGAAAAATCGACTAAGTCCCAGATGCCTTTAAGTAGGGATGCTGTATTAAGATGGGAGATGTAGGAGATCAAGATGCATCTCCATGCAGCATCCCATTCATCTCCCAGCATCCTAACATATGAATTTCTTAGAATTTATGAAAAATCGACTTAGTCCGAGATGGCTTTAAGTAGGGATGCTGTATTAAGATCGGAGATGAAGAAGATCAAGATTCATCTCCATGCAGCATCCCATTCATCTCCCAGCATCCTAACATATGAATTTCTTAGAATTTATGAAAAATCGACTAAGTCCGAGATGGCTTTAAGTAGGGATGCTGTATTAAGATGGGATATGTAGGAGATCAAGATTCATCTCCATGCAGCATCCCATTTATCTCCCAGCATCCTTACATATGAATTTCTTAGAATTTATGAAAAATCGACTAAGTCCGAGATGCCTTTAAGTAGGGATGCTGTATTAAGATGGGAGATGTAGGAGATCCAGATTCATCTCCATGCAGCATTCCATTCATCTCCCAGCATCCTAACATATGAATTTCTATGAATTTATGAAAAACCGACTAAGTCCGAGATGGCTTTAAGTAGGGATGCTGTATTGAGATGAGAGATGTAGGAGATCAAGATTCATCACCATGCAGCGTCCCATTCATCTCCCAGCATCCTAACATATGAATTTCTTAGAATTTATGAAAAATCGACTAAGTCCAAGATGCCTTTAAGTAGGGATGCTGTATTGAGATGGGAGATGTAGGAGATCAAGATACATCTCCATGCAACATCCCATTCATCTCGCAGCATCCTAACATATGTTTTTCTTAGAATTTATGAAAAATCGACTAAGTCCGAGATGCCTTTAAGTAGGGATGCTGTATTAAGATGGGAGATGAAGAAGATCAAGATTCATCTCCATGCAGCATCCCATTCATCTCGCAGCATCCTAACATATGTTTTTCTTAGAATTTATGAAAAATCGACTAAGTCCGAGATGGCTTTAAGTAGGGATGCTGTATTGAGATGGGAGATGAAGAAGATCAAGATTCATCTCCATGCAGCATCCCATTCAACTCGCAGCATCCTGACATATGTTTTTCTTAGAATTAATGAAAAATCGACTAAGTCCAAGATGCCTTTAAGTAGGGATGCTGTATTGAGATGGGAGATGAAGAAGATCAAGATTCATCTCCATGCACCATCCAATTCATCTCGCAGCATCCTAACATATGTTTTTCTTAGAATTTATGAAAAATCGACTAAGTCCGAAATGCCTTTAAGTAGGGATGCTGTATTAGGATGGGAGATGAAGAAGATCAAGATTCATCTCCATGCACCATTCAATTCATCTCGCAGCATCCTAACATATGAATTTCTTAGAATTTATGAAAAATCGACTAAGTCCGAGATGCCTTTAAGTAGGGATGCTGTATTAAGATGGGAGATGAAGAAGATCAATATTCTTCTCCATGCAGCATCCCATTCATCTCGCAGCATCCTAACATATGTTTTTCTTAGAATTTATGAAAAATCGACTAAGTCCGAAATGCCTTTAAGTAGGGATGCTGTATTAGGATGGGAGATGAAGAAGATCAAGATTCATCTCCATGCACCATCCAATTCATCTCGCAGCATCCTAACATATGAATTTCTTAGAATTTATGAAAAATCGACTAAGTCCGAGATGCCTTTAAGTAGGGATGCTGTATTGAGATGGGAGATGAAGAAGATCAAGATTCTTCTCCATGCAGCATCCCATTCATCTCGCAGCATCCAAACATATGTTTTTTTTAGAATTTATGAAAAATCGACTAAGTCCGAGATGGCTTTAAGTAGGGATGCTGTATTGAGATGGGAGATGAACAAGATCAAGATTCATCTCCATTCAGCATCCCATTCATCTCGCAGCATCCTAACATATGAATTTCTACGAATTTATGAAAAATCGACTAAGTCCGAGATGCCTTTAAGTAGGGATGCTGTATTAAGATGGGAGATGAAGAAGATCAAGATTCTCCTCCATGCAGCATCCCATTCATCTCGCAGCATCCTAACATATGAATTTCTTAGAATTTATGAAAAATCGACTAAGTCCGAGATGCCTTTAGGTAGGGATGCTGTTTTGAGATGGAAGATGTAGGAGATCAAGATTCATCTCCATGCAGCATCCCATTCATCTCGCAGCATCCTAACATATGAATTTCTTAGAATTTATGAAAAATCGACTAAGTCCGAGATGCTTTTAAGTAGGGATGCTGTATTAAGATGGGAGATGAAGAAGATCAAGATTCATCTCTTTGCAGCATCTTATTTATCTCGCAGCATCCTAACATATGTTTTTCTTAGAATTTATGAAAAATCGACTAAGTCCGAGATGCCTTTAAGTAGGGATGCTTTTTTGAGATGGGAGATGAAGAAGATCAAGATTCATCTCCATGCAGCATCCCATTCATCTCGCAGCATCCTAACATATGAATTTCTTAGAATTTATGAAAAATCGACTAAGTCCGAGATGCCTTTAAGAAGGGATGCTGTATTAAGATGGGAGATAAAGAAGATCAAGATTCATCCCCATGCAGCATCTCATTCATCTCGCAGCATCCTAACATATGTTTTTCTAAGAATTTATGAAAAATCGACTAAGTCCGAGATGCCTTTAAGTAAGGATGCTGTATTTAGATGGGATATGAAGAAGATCAAGATTTATCTCCATGCAGCATCCCATTTATCTCGCAGCATCCTAACATAAGTTTTTCTAAGAATTTATGAAAAATCGACTAAGTCCGAGATGCCTTTAAGTAAGGATGCTGTATTAAGATGGGAGATGAAGAAGATCAAGATTCATCTCCGTGCAGCATCCCATTCATCTCGCAGCATCCTAACATATAAATTTCTGAGAATTTATGAAAAATCGACTAAGTCCGAGATGGCTTTAAGTAGGGATGCTGTATTAAGATGGGAGATGAAGAAGATCAAGATTCATCTCCATGCAGCATCCCATTCATCTCGCAGCATCCTCACATATGTTTTTCAAAGAATTTATGAAAAATCGACTTAGTCCGAGATGCCTTTAAGTAGGGATGCTGTATTAAGATGGGAGATGAAGGAGATCAAGATTCATCTTCATGCAGCATCCCATGCATCTCGCAGCATCCTAACATATGAATTTCATCGAATTTATGAAAAATCGACTAAGTCCGAGATGCCTATAAGCAGGGATGCTGTATTGAGATAGGAGATTAAGAAGATCAAGATTCATCTCCTTGCAGCATCCCATTCATCTAGCAGCATCCTAACATATGTTTTTCTTAGAATTTATGAAAAATCGACTAAGTCCGAGATGCCTTAAAGTAGGGATGCTGTATTGAGATGGGAGATGTAGGAGATCGAGATTCATCTCCATGCAGCATCCCATTCATCTCCCAGCATCCAAACATATGAATTTCTAAGAATTTATGAAAAATCGACCAAGTCCGAGATGCCTTGAAGTAGGGATGCTGTATTGAGATGGGAGATATAGGAGATCAAGATTCATCTCCATGCAGCATTCCATTCATCTCGCAGCATCCTAACATATGAATTTCTTAGAATTTATGAAAAATCGACTAAGTCCGAGATGCCTTTAAGTAGGGATGCTGTATTGAGATGGGAGATGAAGAAGATCAAGATTCATCTCCATGCAGCATCCCATTCATTTCCCAGCATCCTAACATATGTTTTTCTAAGAATTGATGAAAAATCGACTAAGTCCGAGATGCCTTTAAGTAGGGATGCTGTATTGAGATGAGAGATGAAGAAGATCAAGATTCATCTCCGTGCAGCATCCCATTCATCTCGCAGCATCCTAACATATCAATTTCTTAGAATTTATGAAAAATCGACTAAGTCCGAGATGCCTTTAAGTAGGGATGCTGTATTGAAATGGGAGATGAAGAAGATCAAGATTCATCTCCATGCAGCATCCCATTCATCTCGCAGCATCCTAACATATGTTTTACTTAGAATTTATGAAAAATCGACTAAGTCCGAGATGCCTTTAAGAAGGGATGCTGTATTAAGATGGGAGATGTAGGAGATCAAGATTCATCTCCATGCAGCATCCCATTCATTTCCCAGCATCCTAACATATGTTTTTCTAAGAATTGATGAAAAATCGACTAAGTCCGAGATGCCTTTAAGTAGGGATGCTGTATTGAGATGAGAGATGAAGAAGATCAAGATTCATCTCCGTGCAGCATCCCATTCATCTCGCAGCATCCTAACATATGTTTTCCTTAGAATTTATGAAAAATCGACTAAGTCCGAGATGCCTTTAGGTAGGGATGCTGTTTTGAGATGGGAGATGTAGGAGATCAAGATTCATCTCCATGCAGCATCCCATTCATCTAGCAGCATCCTAACATATGTTTTTCTTAGAATTTATGAAAAATCGACTAAGTCCGAGATGCCTTTAAGTAGGGATGCTGTATTAAGATGGGAGATGAAGAAGATCAAGATTCATCTCCATGCAGCATCCAGTTCATCTCCCAGCATCCTAACATATGTTTTTCTTAGAATCTATGAAAAATCGACTAAGTCCGAGATGCCTTTAAGTAGGGATGCTGTATTAGGATGGGAGATGAAGAAGATCAAGATTTATTTCCATGCAGCATCCCATTTATCTCGCAGCATCCTAACATATGAATTTCTTAGAATTTATGAAAAATCGACTAAGTCCGAGACGCCTTTAAGTAGGGATGCTGTATTAAGATGGGAGATGAAGAAGATCAAGATTCATCTCCATGCAGCATCCCATACATCTCCCAGCATCCTAACATATGTTTTTCTTAGAATTTATGAAAATTCGACTAAGTCCGAGATGCCTTTAAGTAGGGATGCTGTATTAAGATGGGAGATGTAGAAGATCAAGATTCATCTCCGTGCAGCATCTTATTCATCTCGCAGCATCCTAACATATGATTTTCTTAGAATTTATGAAAAATCGACTAAGTCCAAGATGCCTTAAAGTAGGGATGCTGTATTAAGATGGGAGATGTAGAAGATCAAGATTCATCTCCATGCAGCATCCCATTCATCTGGCAGCATCCTAACATATGAATTTCTTAGAATTTATGAAAAATCGACTAAGTCCGAGATGCCTTTAAGTAGGGATGCTGTATTAAGATGGGAGATGTAGAAGATCAAGATTCATCTCCATGCAGCATCCCATTCATCTCGCAGCATCCTAACATATGTTTTTCTTAGAATTTATGAAAAATCGACTAAGTCCGAGATGCCTTTAAGCAGGGATGCTGTATTAAGACGGGAGATGGAGAAGATCAAGATTCATCTCCGTGCAGCATCCCCTTCATCTCGCAGCATCCTAACATATGATTTTCTTAGAATTTATGAAAAATCGACTAAGTCCAAGATGCCTTAAAGTAGGGATGCTGTATTAAGATGGGAGATGTAGAAGATCAAGATTCATCTCCATGCAGCATCCCATTCATCTGGCAGCATCCTAACATATGAATTTCTTAGAATTTATGAAAAATCGACTAAGTCCGAGATGCCTTTAAGTAGGGATGCTGTATTAAGATGGGAGATGTAGAAGATCAAGATTCATCTCCATGCAGCATCCCATTCATCTCGCAGCATCCTAACATATGTTTTTCTCAGAATTTATAAAAATTCGACTAAGTCCGAGATGCCTTTAAGCAGGGATGCTGTATTAAGACGGGAGATGGAGAAGATCAAGATTCATCTCCGTGCAGCATCCCATTCATCTCGCAGCATCCTAACATATGATTTTCTTAGAATTTATGAAAAATCGACTAAGTCCAAGATGCCTTAAAGTAGGGATGCTGTATTGAGATGGGAGATGAAGAAGATCAAGATTCATCTCCATGCAGCATCTCATTCATCTCGCAGCATCCTAACATATGAATTTCTTAGAATTTATGAAAAATCGACTAAGTCCGAGATGCCTTTAAGTAGGGATGCTGTATTGAGATGGGAGATGAAGAAGATCAAGATTCATCTCCATGCAGCATCCCATTCATCTCGCAGCATCCTTACATATGAATTTCTTAGAATTTATGAAAAATCGACTAAGTCCGAGATGCCTTTAAGTAGGGATGCTGTATTAAGATGGGAGATGAAGAAGGTCAAGATTCATCTCCATGCAGCTACCCCTTCATCTCGCAGCATCCCAACATATGAATTTCTATGAATTTATGAAAAATCGACTAAGTCCGAGATGGCTTTAAGTAGGGATGCTGTATTGAGATGAGAGATGTAGGAGATCAATATTCATCTGCATGCAGCATCCCATTCATCTCGCAGCATCCTAACATATGAATTTCTATGAATTTATGAAAAATCGACTAAGTCCGAGATGCCTTGAAGTAGGGATGCTGTATTGAGATGGGAGATGTAGGAGATCAAGATTCATCTCCATGCAGCATCCCATTCATCTCCCAGCATCCTTACATATGAATTTCTATGAATTTATGAAAAATCGACTAAGTCCGAGATGCCTTTAAGTAGGGATGCTGTATTAAGATGGGAGATGAAGAAGATCAAGATACATCTCCATGCAGCATCCCATTCATCTCGCAGCATCCTAACATATGTTATTCTTAGAATTTATGAAAAATCGACTAAGTCCGAGATGCCTTTAAGTAGGGATGCTGTATTGAGATGGGAGATGCAGAAGATCAAGATTCATCTCCATGCAGCATCCCATTCATCTCGCAGCATCCTAACATTTGTTTTTCTAAGAATTTATGAAAAATCGACTAAGTCCGAGATGCCTTTAAGTAGGGATGCTGTATTAAGATGAGAGATGACGAAGATCAAGATTCATCTTCATGCAGCATCCCATTCATCTCGCAGCATCCTAACATATGTTTTTCTTAGAATTTATGAAAAATCGACTAAGTCCGAGATGCCTTTAAGAAGGGATGCTGTATTGAGTTGAGAGATGTAGAAGATCAAGATTCATCTCCATGCAGCATCCCATTCATCTCGCAGCATTCTAACATATGAATTTCTATGAATTTATGAAAAATCGACTAAGTCCGAGATGCCTTTAAGTAGGCATGCTGTATTAAGATGGGAGATGTAGGAGATCAAGATTCATCTCCATGCAGCATCCCATTCATCTCGCAGCATCCTTACATATGAATTTCTACGAATTTATGAAAAATCGACTAAGTCCGAGATGCCTTTAAGAAGGGATGCTGTATTAAGATGGGAGATGTAGGAGATCAAGATTCATCTCCATGCAGCATCCCATTCATCTCCCAGCATCCAAACATATGAATTTCTTAGAATTTATGAAAAATCGACTAAGTCCGAGATGCCTTTAAGTAGGGATGCTGTATTGAGATGGGAGATGTAGGAGATCAAGATTCATCTCCATGCAGCATCCCATTCATCTCGCAGCATCCTAACATATGTTTTTCTTAAGATTTATGAAAAATCGACTAAGTCCGAGATGCCTTTAAGTAGGGATGCTGTATTAGGATGGGAGATGAAGAAGATCAAGATTCATCTCCATGCAGCATCCCATTCATCTCCCAGCATCTCAACATATGTTTTTCTTAGAATTTATGAAAAATCGACTAAGTCCGAGATGCCTTTAACTAGGGATGCTGTATTAAGATGGGAGATGAAGAAGATCAAGATTCATCTCCATGCAGCATCCCATTCATCTCCCAGCATCCTAACATATGAATTTCTTAGAATTTATGAAAAATCGACTAAGTCCGAGATGCCTTTAAGTAGGGATGCTGTATTGAGATGGGAGATGTAGGAGATCAAGATACATCTCCATGCAACATCCCATTCATCTCGCAGCATCCTAACATATGTTTTTCTTAGAATTTATGAAAAATCGACTAAGTCCGAGATGCCTGTAAGTAGGGATGCTGTATTAAGATGGGAGATGAAGAAGATCAAGATTCATCTCCATGCAGCATCCCATTCATCTCGCAGCATCCTAACATATGAATTTCTTAGAATTTATGAAAAATCGACTAAGTCCGAGAAGCCTTTAAGTAGTAATGCTGTATTAAGATGGGAGATGAGGAAAATCAAGATTCATCTCCATGCAGCATCCCATTCATCTCGCAGCATCCTAACATATGAATTTCTTAGAATTTATGAAAAATCGACTAAGTCCGAGATGCCTTTAAGCAGGGATGCTGTATTGAGATGAGAGATGTAGGAGATCAAGATTCATCTCCACGCAGCATCCCATTCATCTCGCAGCATCCTAACATATGAATTTCTATGAATTTTTGAAAAATCGACTAAGTCCGAGATGCCTTTAAGTAGGGATGCTGTATTGAGATGGGAGATGTAGGAGATCAAGATTCATCTCCATGCAGCATCCCATCCATCTCGCAGCATCCTAACATATGAATTTCTTAGAATTTATGAAAAATCGACTAAGTCCGAGATGGCTTTAAGTAGGGATGCTGTATTAAGATGGGAGATGTAGGAGATCAAGATTCATCTCCATGCAGCATCCCATTCATCTCCCAGCATCCTAACATATGAATTTCTATGAATTTATGAAAAATCGACTAAGTCCGAGATGCCTTTAAGTAGGGATGCTGTATTGAGACGGGAGATGTAGGAGATCAATATTCATCTGCATGCAGCATCCCATTCATCTCGCAGCATCCTAACATATGAATTTCTATGAATTTATGAAAAATCGACTAAGTCCGAGATGCCTTTAAGTAGGGATGCTGTATTAAGATGGGAGATGAAGAAGATCAAGATTCATCTCCATGCAGCATCCCATTCATCTCGCAGCATCCTAACATATGAATTACTATGAATTTATGAAAAATCGACTAAGTCCGAGATGGCTTTAAGTAGGGATGCTGTATTGAGATGAGAGATGTAGGAGATCAAGATTCATCTCCATGCAGCATCCCATTCATCTCCCAGCATCCTAACATATGAATTTCTATGAATTTATGAAAAATCGACTAAGTCCGAGATGCCTTTAAGTAGGGATGCTGTATTGAGATGGGAGATGTAGGAGATCAAGATTCATCTCCATGCAGCATCCCATTCATCTCCCAGCATCCTAACATATGAATTTCTTAGAATTTATGAAAAATCGACTAAGTCCGAGATGCCTTTAAGTAGGGATGCTGTATTAAGATGGGAGATGAAGAAGATCAAGATTCATCTCCATGCAGCATCCCATTCATCTCGCAGCATCCTAACATATGTTTTTCTTAGAATTTATGAAAAATCGACTAAGTCCGAGATGCATTTAAGTAGGGATGCTGTATTAGGATGGGAGATGAAGTAGATCAAGATTCATCTCCATGCAGCATCCCATTCATCTCGCAGCATCCTAACATAAGAAGTTCTATGAATTTATGAAAAATCGACTAAGTCCGAGATGCCTTTAAGTAGGGATGCTGTATTGAGATGGGAGATGTAGGAGATCCAGATTCATCTCCATGCAGCATCCCATTCATCTCCCAGCATCCTAACATATGAATTTCTTAGAATTTATGAAAAATCGACTAAGTCCGAGATGCCTTTAAGTAGGGATGCTGTATTAAGATGGGAGATGAAGAAGATCAAGATTCATCTCCATGCAGCATCCCATTCATCTCGCAGCATCCTAACATATGATTTTCTTAGAATTTATGAAAAATCGACTAAGTCCAAGATGCATTTAAGTAGGGATGCTGTATTAAGATGGGAAATGAAGTAGATCAAGATTCATCTCCATGCAGCATCCCATTCATCTCGCAGCATCCTAACATATGAATTTCTATGAATTTATGAAAAATCGACTAAGTCCGAGATGGCTTTAAGTAGGGATGCTGTATTGAGATGAGAGATGTAGGAGATCAAGATTCATCTCCATGCAGCATCCCATTCATCTCGCAGCATCCTAACATATGAATTTCTATGAATTTATGAAAAATCGACTAGGTCCGAGATGCCTTTAAGTAGGGATGCTGTATTGAGATGGGAGATGTAGGAGATCAAGATTCATCTCCATGCAGCATCCCATTTATCTCCCAGCATCCTAACATATGAATTTCTTAGAATTTATGAAAAATCGACTAAGTCCGAGATGCCTTTAAGTAGGGATGCTGTATTAAGATGGGAGATGAAGAAGATCAAGATTCATCTCCATGCAGCATCCCATTCATCTCCCAGCATCCTAACATATGAATTTCTAAGAATTTATGAAAAATCGACTAAGTCCGAGATGCCTTTAAGTAGGGATGCTGTATTAAGATGGGAGATGAAGAAGATCAAGATTCATCTCCATGCAGCATCCCATTCATCTCGCAGCATCCTAACATATGTTTTTCTTAGAATTTATGAAAAATCGACTAAGTCCCAGATGCCTTTAAGTAGGGATGCTGTATTAAGATGGGAGATGTAGGAGATCAAGATGCATCTCCATGCAGCATCCCATTCATCTCCCAGCATCCTAACATATGAATTTCTTAGAATTTATGAAAAATCGACTTAGTCCGAGATGGCTTTAAGTAGGGATGCTGTATTAAGATCGGAGATGAAGAAGATCAAGATTCATCTCCATGCAGCATCCCATTCATCTCCCAGCATCCTAACATATGAATTTCTTAGAATTTATGAAAAATCGACTAAGTCCGAGATGGCTTTAAGTAGGGATGCTGTATTAAGATGGGATATGTAGGAGATCAAGATTCATCTCCATGCAGCATCCCATTTATCTCCCAGCATCCTTACATATGAATTTCTTAGAATTTATGAAAAATCGACTAAGTCCGAGATGCCTTTAAGTAGGGATGCTGTATTAAGATGGGAGATGTAGGAGATCCAGATTCATCTCCATGCAGCATTCCATTCATCTCCCAGCATCCTAACATATGAATTTCTATGAATTTATGAAAAACCGACTAAGTCCGAGATGGCTTTAAGTAGGGATGCTGTATTGAGATGAGAGATGTAGGAGATCAAGATTCATCACCATGCAGCGTCCCATTCATCTCCCAGCATCCTAACATATGAATTTCTTAGAATTTATGAAAAATCGACTAAGTCCAAGATGCCTTTAAGCAGGGATGCTGTTTTGAGATGGGAGATGTAGGAGATCAAGATTCATCTCCATGCAGCATCCCATTCATCTCCCAGCATCCTAACATATGAATTTCTTAGAATTTATGAAAAATCGACTAAGTCCGAGGTGGCTTTAAGTAGGGATGCTGTATTAAGATCGGAGATGAAGAAGATCAAGATTCATCTCCATGCAGCATCCCATTCATCTCGCAGCATCCTAACATATGAATTTCTATGAATTTATGAAAAATCGACTAAGTCCGAGATGCATTTAAGTAGGAATGCTGTATTAAGATGGGAGATGAAGTAGATCAAGATTCATCTCCATGCAGCATCCCATTCATCTCGCAGCATCCTAACATATGAATTTCTATGAATTTATGAAAAATCGACTAAGTCCGAGATGCCTTTAAGTAGGGATGCTGCATGGAGATGAGAGATGTAGGAGATCAAGATTCATCTCCATGCAGCATCCCATTCATCTCCCAGCATCCTAACATATGAATTTCTATGAATTTATGAAAAATCGACTAAGACCGAGATGGCTTTAAGTAGGGATGCTGTATTGAGATGGGAGATGAAGAAGATCAAGATTCATCTCCATGCAGCATCCCATTCCTTTCGCAGCATCCTAACATATATTTTTCTTAGAATTTATGAAAAATCGACTAAGTCCGAAATGCCTTTAAGTAGGGATGCTGTATTAAGATGGGAGATGAAGAAGATCAAGATTCATCTCCATGCAGCATCCCATTCATCTCGCAGCATCCTTACATATGAATTTTTTAGAATTTATGAAAAATCGACTAAGTCCGAGATGCATTTAAGTAGGGATGCTGTATTAAGATGGGAGCTGAAGAAGATCAAGATTCATCTCCATGCAGCATCCCATTCATCTCGCAGCATCCTAACATATGTTTTTCTTAGAATTTATGAAAAATCGACTAAGTCCGAGATTGCTTTAAGTAGGGATGCTGTATTGAGACGGGAGATGTAGGAGATCAATATTCATCTGCATGCAGCATCCCATTCATCTCGCAGCATCCTAACATATGAATTTCTATGAATTTATGAAAAATCGACTAAGTCCGAGATGCCTTTAAGTAGGGATGCTGTATTCAGATGGGAGATGGAGAAGATCAAGATTCATCTCCATGCAGCATCCCATTCATCTCCCAGCATCCTAACATATGTTTTTCTTAGAATTTATGAAAAATCGACTAAGTCCGAGATGCCTTTAGGTAGGGATGCTGTATTAGGATGGGAGATGAAGAAGATCTAAATTCATCTCCATGCAGCATCCCATTCATCTCCCAGCATCCTAACATATGTTTTTCTTAGAATTTATGAAAAATCGACTAAGTCCGAGATGCCTTTAAGTAGGGATGCTGTATTGAGATGAGAGATGTAGGAGATCAAGATTCATCTCCGTGCAGCATCCCATTCATCTCGCAGCATCCTAACATATGAATTTCTATGAATTTATGAAAAATCGACTAAGTCCGACATGGCTTTAAGTAGGGATGCTGTATTGAGATGAGAGATGTAGGAGATCAAGATTCATCTCCATGCAGCATCCCATTCATCTCGCAGCATCCTAACATATGAATTTCTATGAATTTATGAAAAATCGACTAAGTCCGAGATGCCTTTAAGTAGGGATGCTGTATTAAGATGGGAGATGAAGAAGATCAAGATTCATCTCCATGCAGCATCCCATTCATCTCGCAGCATCCTAACATATGAATTTCTATGAATTTATGAAAAATCGACTAAGTCCGAGATGCCTTTAAGTAGGGATGCTGTATTGAGATGGGAGATGTAGGAGATCAAGATTCATCTCCATGCAGCATCCCATTCATCTCCCAGCATCCTAACATATGAATTTCTTAGAATTTATGAAAAATCGACTAAGTCCGAGATGGCTTTAAGTAGGGATGCTGTATTAAGATGGGAGATGTAGGAGATCAAGATTCATCTCCATGCAGCATCCCATTCATCTCCCAGCATCCTAACATATGAATTTCTTAGAATTTATGAAAAATCGACTAAGTCCGAGATGCCTTTAAGTAGGGATGCTGTATGGAGATGGGAGATGTAGGAGATCAAGATACATCTCCATGCAACATCCCATTCATCTCGCAGCATCCTAACATATGTTTTTCTTAGAATTTATGAAAAATCGACTAAGTCCGAGATGCCTTTAAGTAGGGATGCTGTATTAAGACGGGAGATGAAGAAGATCAAGATTCATCTCCATGCAGCATCCCATTCATCTCGCAGCATCCAAACATATGTTTTTCTTAGAATTTATTAAAAATCGACTAAGTCCGAGATGCCTTTAAGTAGGGATGCTGTATTAAGATGGGAGATGAAGAAGATCAAGATTTATCTCCATGCAGCATCCCATTCATCTCGCAGCATCCTAACATATGAATTTCTATGAATTTTTGAAAAATCGACTAAGTCCGAGATGCCTTTAAGTAGGGATGCTGTATTGAGATGGGAGATGTAGGAGATCAAGATTCATCTCCATGCAGCATCCCATCCATCTCGCAGCATCCTAACATATGAATTTCTTAGAATTTATGAAAAATCGACTAAGTCCGAGATGGCTTTAAGTAGGGATGCTGTATTAAGATGGGAGATGTAGGAGATCAAGATTCATCTCCATGCAGCATCCCATTCATCTCCCAGCTTCCTAACATATGAATTTCTATGAATTTATGAAAAATCGACTAAGTCCGAGATGCCTTTAAGTAGGGATGCTGTATTGAGACGGGAGATGTAGGAGATCAATATTCATCTGCATGCAGCATCCCATTCATCTCGCAGCATCCTAACATATGAATTTCTATGAATTTATGAAAAATCGACTAAGTCCGAGATGCCTTTAAGTAGGGATGCTGTATTAAGATGGGAGATGAAGAAGATCAAGATTCATCTCCATGCAGCATCCCATTCATCTCGCAGCATCCTAACATATGAATTACTATGAATTTATGAAAAATCGACTAAGTCCGAGATGGCTTTAAGTAGGGATGCTGTATTGAGATGAGAGATGTAGGAGATCAAGATTCATCTCCATGCAGCATCCCATTCATCTCCCAGCATCCTAACATATGAATTTCTATGAATTTATGAAAAATCGACTAAGTCCGAGATGCCTTTAAGTAGGGATGCTGTATTGAGATGGGAGATGTAGGAGATCAAGATTCATCTCCATGCAGCATCCCATTCATCTCCCAGCATCCTAACATATGAATTTCTTAGAATTTATGAAAAATCGACTAAGTCTGAGATGCCTTTAAGTAGGGATGCTGTATTAAGATGGGAGATGAAGAAGATCAAGATTCATCTCCATGCAGCATCCCATTCATCTCGCAGCATCCTAACATATGTTTTTCTTAGAATTTATGAAAAATCGACTAAGTCCGAGATGCATTTAAGTAGGGATGCTGTATTAGGATGGGAGATGAAGTAGATCAAGATTCATCTCCATGCAGCATCCCATTCATCTCGCAGCATCCTAACATAAGAATTTCTATGAATTTATGAAAAATCGACTAAGTCCGAGATGCCTTTAAGTAGGGATGCTGTATTGAGATGGGAGATGTAGGAGATCCAGATTCATCTCCATGCAGCATCCCATTCATCTCCCAGCATCCTAACATATGAATTTCTTAGAATTTATGAAAAATCGACTAAGTCCGAGATGCCTTTAAGTAGGGATGCTGTATTAAGATGGGAGATGAAGAAGATCAAGATTCATCTCCATGCAGCATCCCATTCATCTCGCAGCATCCTAACATATGATTTTCTTAGAATTTATGAAAAATCGACTAAGTCCGAGATGCATTTAAGTAGGGATGCTGTATTAAGATGGGAAATGAAGTAGATCAAGATTCATCTCCATGCAGCATCCCATTCATCTCGCAGCATCCTAACATATGAATTTCTATGAATTTATGAAAAATCGACTAAGTCCGAGATGGCTTTAAGTAGGGATGCTGTATTGAGATGAGAGATGTAGGAGATCAAGATTCATCTCCATGCAGCATCCCATTCATCTCGCAGCATCCTAACATATGAATTTCTATGAATTTATGAAAAATCGACTAGGTCCGAGATGCCTTTAAGTAGGGATGCTGTATTGAGATGGGAGATGTAGGAGATCAAGATTCATCTCCATGCAGCATCCCATTTATCTCCCAGCATCCTAACATATGAATTTCTTAGAATTTATGAAAAATCGACTAAGTCCGAGATGCCTTTAAGTAGGGATGCTGTATAAAGATGGGAGATGAAGAAGATCAAGATTCATCTCCATGCAGCATCCCATTCATCTCCCAGCATCCTAACATATGAATTTCTAAGAATTTATGAAAAATCGACTAAGTCCGAGATGCCTTTAAGTAGGGATGCTGTATTAAGATGGGAGATGAAGAAGATCAAGATTCATCTCCATGCAGCATCCCATTCATCTCGCAGCATCCTAACATATGTTTTTCTTAGAATTTATGAAAAATCGACTAAGTCCCAGATGCCTTTAAGTAGGGATGCTGTATTAAGATGGGAGATGTAGGAGATCAAGATGCATCTCCATGCAGCATCCCATTCATCTCCCAGCATCCTAACATATGAATTTCTTAGAATTTATGAAAAATCGACTTAGTCCGAGATGGCTTTAAGTAGGGATGCTGTATTAAGATCGGAGATGAAGAAGATCAAGATTCATCTCCATGCAGCATCCCATTCATCTCCCAGCATCCTAACATATGAATTTCTTAGAATTTATGAAAAATCGACTAAGTCCGAGATGGCTTTAAGTAGGGATGCTGTATTAAGATGGGATATGTAGGAGATCAAGATTCATCTCCATGCAGCATCCCATTTATCTCCCAGCATCCTTACATATGAATTTCTTAGAATTTATGAAAAATCGACTTAGTCCGAGATGCATTTAAGTAGGGATGCTGTATTAAGATCGGAGATGAAGAAGATCAAGATTCATCTCCATGCAGCATCCCATTCATCTCCCAGCATCCTAACATATGAATTTCTTAGAATTTATGAAAAATCGACTAAGTCCGAGATGGCTTTAAGTAGGGATGCTGTATTAAGATGGGAGATGTAGGAGATCCAGATTCATCTCCATGCAGCATTCCATTCATCTCCCAGCATCCTAACATATGAATTTCTATGAATTTATGAAAAACCGACTAAGTCCGAGATGGCTTTAAGTAGGGATGCTGTATTGAGATGAGAGATGTAGGAGATCAAGATTCATCACCATGCAGCGTCCCATTCATCTCCCAGCATCCTAACATATGAATTTCTTAGAATTTATGAAAAATCGACTAAGTCCAAGATGCCTTTAAGCAGGGATGCTGTTTTGAGATGGGAGATGTAGGAGATCAAGATTCATCTCCATGCAGCATCCCATTCATCTCCCAGCATCCTAACATATGAATTTCTTAGAATTTATGAAAAATCGACTAAGTCCGAGGTGGCTTTAAGTAGGGATGCTGTATTAAGATCGGAGATGAAGAAGATCAAGATTCATCTCCATGCAGCATCCCATTCATCTCGCAGCATCCTAACATATGAATTTCTATGAATTTATGAAAAATCGACTAAGTCCGAGATGCATTTAAGTAGGAATGCTGTATTAAGATGGGAGATGAAGTAGATCAAGATTCATCTCCATGCAGCATCCCATTCATCTCGCAGCATCCTAACATATGAATTTCTATGAATTTATGAAAAATCGACTAAGTCCGAGATGCCTTTAAGTAGGGATGCTGTATTGAGATGAGAGATGTAGGAGATCAAGATTCATCTCCATGCAGCATCCCATTCATCTCCCAGCATCCTAACATATGAATTTCTATGAATTTATGAAAAATCGACTAAGACCGAGATGGCTTTAAGTAGGGATGCTGTATTGAGATGGGAGATGAAGAAGATCAAGATTCATCTCCATGCAGCATCCCATTCCTTTCGCAGCATCCTAACATATATTTTTCTTAGAATTTATGAAAAATCGACTAAGTCCGAAATGCCTTTAAGTAGGGATGCTGTATTAAGATGGGAGATGAAGAAGATCAAGATTCATCTCCATGCAGCATCCCATTCATCTCGCAGCATCCTTACATATGAATTTTTTAGAATTTATGAAAAATCGACTAAGTCCGAGATGCATTTAAGTAGGGATGCTGTATTAAGATGGGAGCTGAAGAAGATCAAGATTCATCTCCATGCAGCATCCCATTCATCTCGCAGCATCCTAACATATGTTTTTCTTAGAATTTATGAAAAATCGACTAAGTCCGAGATGGCTTTAAGTAGGGATGCTGTATTGAGACGGGAGATGTAGGAGATCAATATTCATCTGCATGCAGCATCCCATTCATCTCGCAGCATCCTAACATATGAATTTCTATGAATTTATGAAAAATCGACTAAGTCCGAGATGCCTTTAAGTAGGGATGCTGTATGCAGATGGGAGATGGAGAAGATCAAGATTCATCTCCATGCAGCATCCCATTCATCTCCCAGCATCCTAACATATGTTTTTCTTAGAATTTATGAAAAATCGACTAAGTCCGAGATGCCTTTAGGTAGGGATGCTGTATTAGGATGGGAGATGAAGAAGATCTAAATTCATCTCCATGCAGCATCCCATTCATCTCCCAGCATCCTAACATATGTTTTTCTTAGAATTTAAGAAAAATCGACTAAGTCCGAGATGCCTTTAAGTAGGGATGCTGTATTGAGATGAGAGATGTAGGAGATCAAGATTCATCTCCGTGCAGCATCCCATTCATCTCGCAGCATCCTAACATATGAATTTCTATGAATTTATGAAAAATCGACTAAGTCCGACATGGCTTTAAGTAGGGATGCTGTATTGAGATGAGAGATGTAGGAGATCAAGATTCATCTCCATGCAGCATCCCATTCATCTCGCAGCATCCTAACATATGAATTTCTATGAATTTATGAAAAATCGACTAAGTCCGAGATGCCTTTAAGCAGGGATGCTGTATTAAGATGGGAGATGAAGAAGATCAAGATTCATCTCCATGCAGCATCCCATTCATCTCGCAGCATCCTAACATATGAATTTCTATGAATTTATGAAAAATCGACTAAGTCCGAGATGCCTTTAAGTAGGGATGCTGTATTGAGATGGGAGATGTAGGAGATCAAGATTCATCTCCATGCAGCATCCCATTCATCTCCCAGCATCCTAACATATGAATTTCTTAGAATTTATGAAAAATCGACTAAGTCCGAGATGGCTTTAAGTAGGGATGCTGTATTAAGATGGGAGATGTAGGAGATCAAGATTCATCTCCATGCAGCATCCCATTCATCTCCCAGCATCCTAACATATGAATTTCTTAGAATTTATGAAAAATCGACTAAGTCCGAGATGCCTTTAAGTAGGGATGCTGTATTGAGATGGGAGATGTAGGAGATCAAGATACATCTCCATGCAACATCCCATTCATCTCGCAGCATCCTAACATATGTTTTTCTTAGAATTTATGAAAAATCGACTAAGTCCGAGATGCCTTTAAGTAGGGATGCTGTATTAAGACGGGAGATGAAGAAGATCAAGATTCATCTCCATGCAGCATCCCATTCATCTCGCAGCATCCAAACATATGTTTTTCTTAGAATTTATTAAAAATCGACTAAGTCCGAGATGCCTTTAAGTAGGGATGCTGTATTAAGATGGGAGATGAAGAAGATCAAGATTTATCTCCATGCAGCATCCCATTCATCTCGCAGCATCCTAACATATGAATTTCTTAGAATTTATGAAAAATCGACTAAGTCCGAGATGCCTTTAAGTAGGGATGCTGTATTGAGATGAGAGATGTAGGAGATCAAGATTCATCTCCACGCAGCATCCCATTCATCTCGCAGCATCCTAACATATGAATTTCTATGAATTTTTGAAAAATCGACTAAGTCCGAGATGCCTTTAAGTAGGGATGCTGTATTGAGATGGGAGATGTAGGAGATCAAGATTCATCTCCATGCAGCATCCCATCCATCTCGCAGCATCCTAACATATGAATTTCTTAGAATTTATGAAAAATCGACTAAGTCCGAGATGGCTTTAAGTAGGGATGCTGTATTAAGATGGGAGATGTAGGAGATCAAGATTCATCTCCATGCAGCATCCCATTCATCTCCCAGCATCCTAACATATGAATTTCTATGAATTTATGAAAAATCGACTAAGTCCGAGATGCCTTTAAGTAGGGATGCTGTATTGAGATGGGAGATGTAGGAGATCAAGATTCATCTCCATGCAGCATCCCATTCATCTCCCAGCATCCTAACATATGAATTTCTTAGAATTTATGAAAAATCGACTAAGTCCGAGATGCCTTTAAGTAGGGATGCTGTATTAAGATGGGAGATGAAGAAGATCAAGATTCATCTCCATGCAGCATCCCATTCATCTCGCAGCATCCTAACATATGTTTTTCTTAGAATTTATGAAAAATCGACTAAGTCCGAGATGCCTTTAAGTAGGGATGCTGTATTAAGACGGGAGATGAAGAAGATCAAGATTCATCTCCATGCAGCATCCCATTCATCTCGCAGCATCCAAACATATGTTTTTCTTAGAATTTATTAAAAATCGACTAAGTCCGAGATGCCTTTAAGTAGGGATGCTGTATTAAGATGGGAGATGTAGAAGATCAAGATTCATCTCCATGCAGCATCCCATTCATCTCCCAGCATCCTAACATATGAATTTCTATGAATTTATGAAAAATCGACTAAGTCCGAGATGCCTTTAAGTAGGGATGCTGTATTGAGACGGGAGATGTAGGAGATCAATATTCATCTGCATGCAGCATCCCATTCATCTCGCAGCATCCTAACATATGAATTTCTATGAATTTATGAAAAATCGACTAAGTCCGAGATGCCTTTAAGTAGGGATGCTGTATTAAGATGGGAGATGAAGAAGATCAAGATTCATCTCCATGCAGCATCCCATTCATCTCGCAGCATCCTAACATATGAATTACTATGAATTTATGAAAAATCGACTAAGTCCGAGATGGCTTTAAGTAGGGATGCTGTATTGAGATGAGAGATGTAGGAGATCAAGATTCATCTCCATGCAGCATCCCATTCATCTCCCAGCATCCTAACATATGAATTTCTATGAATTTATGAAAAATCGACTAAGTCCGAGATGCCTTTAAGTAGGGATGCTGTATTGAGATGGGAGATGTAGGAGATCAAGATTCATCTCCATGCAGCATCCCATTCATCTCCCAGCATCCTAACATATGAATTTCTTAGAATTTATGAAAAATCGACTAAGTCCGAGATGCCTTTAAGTAGGGATGCTGTATTAAGATGGGAGATGAAGAAGATCAAGATTCATCTCCATGCAGCATCCCATTCATCTCGCAGCATCCTAACATATGTTTTTCTTAGAATTTATGAAAAATCGACTAAGTCCGAGATGCATTTAAGTAGGGATGCTGTATTAGGATGGGAGATGAAGTAGATCAAGATTCATCTCCATGCAGCATCCCATTCATCTCGCAGCATCCTAACATAAGAATTTCTATGAATTTATGAAAAATCGACTAAGTCCGAGATGCCTTTAAGTAGGGATGCTGTATTGAGATGGGAGATGTAGGAGATCCAGATTCATCTCCATGCAGCATCCCATTCATCTCCCAGCATCCTAACATATGAATTTCTTAGAATTTATGAAAAATCGACTAAGTCCGAGATGCCTTTAAGAAGGGATGCTGTATTCAGATGGGAGATGGAGAAGATCAAGATTCATCTCCATGCAGCATCCCATTCATCTCCCAGCATCCTAACATATGAATTTCTTAGAATTTATGAAAAATCGACTAAGTCCGAGATGCCTTTAAGTAGGGATGCTGTATTAGGATGGGAGATGAAGAAGATCAAGATTCATCTCCATGCAGCATCCCATTCATCTCGCAGCATCCTAACATATGAATTTCTTAGAATTTATGAAAAATCGACTAAGTCCGAGATGCCTTTAAGCAGGGATGCTGTATTGAGATGAGAGATGTAGGAGATCAAGATTCATCTCCACGCAGCATCCCATTCATCTCGCAGCATCCTAACATATGAATTTCTATGAATTTTTGAAAAATCGACTAAGTCCGAGATGCCTTTAAGTAGGGATGCTGTATTGAGATGGGAGATG
This sequence comes from Anopheles coustani, assembly GCF_943734705.1. Taxonomy (NCBI): domain Eukaryota; kingdom Metazoa; phylum Arthropoda; class Insecta; order Diptera; family Culicidae; genus Anopheles; species Anopheles coustani. The sequence continues at coordinate 260,844 of NW_026525138.1, read as the reverse complement.
TAGGAGATCAAGATTCATCTCCATGCAGCATCCCATCCATCTCGCAGCATCCTAACATATGAATTTCTTAGAATTTATGAAAAATCGACTAAGTCCGAGATGGCTTTAAGTAGGGATGCTGTATTAAGATGGGAGATGTAGGAGATCAAGATTCATCTCCATGCAGCATCCCATTCATCTCCCAGCATCCTAACATATGAATTTCTATGAATTTATGAAAAATCGACTAAGTCCGAGATGCCTTTAAGTAGGGATGCTGTATTGAGACGGGAGATGTAGGAGATCAATATTCATCTGCATGCAGCATCCCATTCATCTCGCAGCATCCTAACATATGAATTTCTATGAATTTATGAAAAATCGACTAAGTCCGAGATGCCTTTAAGTAGGGATGCTGTATTAAGATGGGAGATGAAGAAGATCAAGATTCATCTCCATGCAGCATCCCATTCATCTCGCAGCATCCTAACATATGAATTACTATGAATTTATGAAAAATCGACTAAGTCCGAGATGGCTTTAAGTAGGGATGCTGTATTGAGATGAGAGATGTAGGAGATCAAGATTCATCTCCATGCAGCATCCCATTCATCTCCCAGCATCCTAACATATGAATTTCTATGAATTTATGAAAAATCGACTAAGTCCGAGATGCCTTTAAGTAGGGATGCTGTATTGAGATGGGAGATGTAGGAGATCAAGATTCATCTCCATGCAGCATACCATTCATCTCCCAGCATCCTAACATATGAATTTCTTAGAATTTATGAAAAATCGACTAAGTCCGAGATGCCTTTAAGTAGGGATGCTGTATTAAGATGGGAGATGAAGAAGATCAAGATTCATCTCCATGCAGCATCCCATTCATCTCGCAGCATCCTAACATATGTTTTTCTTAGAATTTATGAAAAATCGACTAAGTCCGAGATGCATTTAAGTAGGGATGCTGTATTAGGATGGGAGATGAAGTAGATCAAGATTCATCTCCATGCAGCATCCCATTCATCTCGCAGCATCCTAACATAAGAATTTCTATGAATTTATGAAAAATCGACTAAGTCCGAGATGCCTTTAAGTAGGGATGCTGTATTGAGATGGGAGATGTAGGAGATCCAGATTCATCTCCATGCAGCATCCCATTCATCTCCCAGCATCCTAACATATGAATTTCTTAGAATTTATGAAAAATCGACTAAGTCCGAGATGCCTTTAAGTAGGGATGCTGTATTAAGATGGGAGATGAAGAAGATCAAGATTCATCTCCATGCAGCATCCCATTCATCTCGCAGCATCCTAACATATGATTTTCTTAGAATTTATGAAAAATCGACTAAGTCCGAGATGCATTTAAGTAGGGATGCTGTATTAAGATGGGAAATGAAGTAGATCAAGATTCATCTCCATGCAGCATCCCATTCATCTCGCAGCATCCTAACATATGAATTTCTATGAATTTATGAAAAATCGACTAAGTCCGAGATTGCTTTAAGTAGGGATGCTGTATTGAGATGAGAGATGTAGGAGATCAAGATTCATCTCCATGCAGCATCCCATTCATCTCGCAGCATCCTAACATATGAATTTCTATGAATTTATGAAAAATCGACTAGGTCCGAGATGCCTTTAAGTAGGGATGCTGTATTGAGATGGGAGATGTAGGAGATCAAGATTCATCTCCATGCAGCATCCCATTTATCTCCCAGCATCCTAACATATGAATTTCTTAGAATTTATGAAAAATCGACTAAGTCCGAGATGCCTTTAAGTAGGGATGCTGTATAAAGATGGGAGATGAAGAAGATCAAGATTCATCTCCATGCAGCATCCCATTCATCTCCCAGCATCCTAACATATGAATTTCTATGAATTTATGAAAAATCGACTAAGTCCGAGATGCCTTTAAGTAGGGATGCTGTATTAAGATGGGAGATGAAGAAGATCAAGATTCATCTCCATGCAGCATCCCATTCATCTCGCAGCATCCTAACATATGTTTTTCTTAGAATTTATGAAAAATCGACTAAGTCCCAGATGCCTTTAAGTAGGGATGCTGTATTAAGATGGGAGATGTAGGAGATCAAGATGCATCTCCATGCAGCATCCCATTCATCTCCCAGCATCCTAACATATGAATTTCTTAGAATTTATGAAAAATCGACTTAGTCCGAGATGGCTTTAAGTAGGGATGCTGTATTAAGATCGGAGATGAAGAAGATCAAGATTCATCTCCATGCAGCATCCCATTCATCTCCCAGCATCCTAACATATGAATTTCTTAGAATTTATGAAAAATCGACTAAGTCCGAGATGGCTTTAAGTAGGGATGCTGTATTAAGATGGGATATGTAGGAGATCAAGATTCATCTCCATGCAGCATCCCATTTATCTCCCAGCATCCTTACATATGAATTTCTTAGAATTTATGAAAAATCGACTAAGTCCGAGATGCCTTTAAGTAGGGATGCTGTATTAAGATGGGAGATGTAGGAGATCCAGATTCATCTCCATGTAGCATTCCATTCATCTCCCAGCATCCTAACATATGAATTTCTATGAATTTATGAAAAACCGACTAAGTCCGAGATGGCTTTAAGTAGGGATGCTGTATTGAGATGAGAGATGTAGGAGATCAAGATTCATCACCATGCAGCGTCCCATTCATCTCCCAGCATCCTAACATATGAATTTCTTAGAATTTATGAAAAATCGACTAAGTCCAAGATGCCTTTAAGCAGGGATGCTGTTTTGAGATGGGAGATGTAGGAGATCAAGATTCATCTCCATGCAGCATCCCATTCATCTCCCAGCATCCTAACATATGAATTTCTTAGAATTTATGAAAAATCGACTAAGTCCGAGGTGGCTTTAAGTAGGGATGCTGTATTAAGATCGGAGATGAAGAAGATCAAGATTCATCTCCATGCAGCATCCCATTCATCTCGCAGCATCCTAACATATGAATTTCTATGAATTTATGAAAAATCGACTAAGTCCGAGATGCATTTAAGTAGGAATGCTGTATTAAGATGGGAGATGAAGTAGATCAAGATTCATCTCCATGCAGCATCCCATTCATCTCCCAGCATCCTAACATATGAATTTCTTAGAATTTATGAAAAATCGACTAAGTCCGAGATGCCTTTAAGTAGGGATGCTGTATTGAGATGGGAGATGTAGGAGATCAAGATACATCTCCATGCAACATCCCATTCATCTCGCAGCATCCTAACATATGTTTTTCTTAGAATTTATGAAAAATCGACTAAGTCCGAGATGCCTTTAAGTAGGGATGCTGTATTAAGACGGGAGATGAAGAAGATCAAGATTCATCTCCATGCAGCATCCCATTCATCTCGCAGCATCCAAACATATGTTTTTCTTAGAATTTATTAAAAATCGACTAAGTCCGAGATGCCTTTAAGTAGGGATGCTGTATTAAGATGGGAGATGAAGAAGATCAAGATTTATCTCCATGCAGCATCCCATTCATCTCGCAGCATCCTAACATATGAATTTCTATGAATTTTTGAAAAATCGACTAAGTCCGAGATGCCTTTAAGTAGGGATGCTGTATTGAGATGGGAGATGTAGGAGATCAAGATTCATCTCCATGCAGCATCCCATCCATCTCGCAGCATCCTAACATATGAATTTCTTAGAATTTATGAAAAATCGACTAAGTCCGAGATGGCTTTAAGTAGGGATGCTGTATTAAGATGGGAGATGTAGGAGATCAAGATTCATCTCCATGCAGCATCCCATTCATCTCCCAGCATCCTAACATATGAATTTCTATGAATTTATGAAAAATCGACTAAGTCCGAGATGCCTTTAAGTAGGGATGCTGTATTGAGACGGGAGATGTAGGAGATCAATATTCATCTGCATGCAGCATCCCATTCATCTCGCAGCATCCTAACATATGAATTTCTATGAATTTATGAAAAATCGACTAAGTCCGAGATGCCTTTAAGTAGGGATGCTGTATTAAGATGGGAGATGAAGAAGATCAAGATTCATCTCCATGCAGCATCCCATTCATCTCGCAGCATCCTAACATATGAATTACTATGAATTTATGAAAAATCGACTAAGTCCGAGATGGCTTTAAGTAGGGATGCTGTATTGAGATGAGAGATGTAGGAGATCAAGATTCATCTCCATGCAGCATCCCATTCATCTCCCAGCATCCTAACATATGAATTTCTATGAATTTATGAAAAATCGACTAAGTCCGAGATGCCTTTAAGTAGGGATGCTGTATTGAGATGGGAGATGTAGGAGATCAAGATTCATCTCCATGCAGCATCCCATTCATCTCCCAGCATCCTAACATATGAATTTCTTAGAATTTATGAAAAATCGACTAAGTCTGAGATGCCTTTAAGTAGGGATGCTGTATTAAGATGGGAGATGAAGAAGATCAAGATTCATCTCCATGCAGCATCCCATTCATCTCGCAGCATCCTAACATATGTTTTTCTTAGAATTTATGAAAAATCGACTAAGTCCGAGATGCATTTAAGTAGGGATGCTGTATTAGGATGGGAGATGAAGTAGATCAAGATTCATCTCCATGCAGCATCCCATTCATCTCGCAGCATCCTAACATAAGAATTTCTATGAATTTATGAAAAATCGACTAAGTCCGAGATGCCTTTAAGTAGGGATGCTGTATTGAGATGGGAGATGTAGGAGATCCAGATTCATCTCCATGCAGCATCCCATTCATCTCCCAGCATCCTAACATATGAATTTCTTAGAATTTATGAAAAATCGACTAAGTCCGAGATGCCTTTAAGTAGGGATGCTGTATTAAGATGGGAGATGAAGAAGATCAAGATTCATCTCCATGCAGCATCCCATTCATCTCGCAGCATCCTAACATATGATTTTCTAAGAATTTATGAAAAATCGACTAAGTCCGAGATGCATTTAAGTAGGGATGCTGTATTAAGATGGGAAATGAAGTAGATCAAGATTCATCTCCATGCAGCATCCCATTCATCTCGCAGCATCCTAACATATGAATTTCTATGAATTTATGAAAAATCGACTAAGTCCGAGATGGCTTTAAGTAGGGATGCTGTATTGAGATGAGAGATGTAGGAGATCAAGATTCATCTCCATGCAGCATCCCATTCATCTCGCAGCATCCTAACATATGAATTTCTATGAATTTATGAAAAATCGACTAGGTCCGAGATGCCTTTAAGTAGGGATGCTGTATTGAGATGGGAGATGTAGGAGATCAAGATTCATCTCCATGCAGCATCCCATTTATCTCCCAGCATCCTAACATATGAATTTCTTAGAATTTATGAAAAATCGACTAAGTCCGAGATGCCTTTAAGTAGGGATGCTGTATAAAGATGGGAGATGAAGAAGATCAAGATTCATCTCCATGCAGCATCCCATTCATCTCCCAGCATCCTAACATATGAATTTCTAAGAATTTATGAAAAATCGACTAAGTCCGAGATGCCTTTAAGTAGGGATGCTGTATTAAGATGGGAGATGAAGAAGATCAAGATTCATCTCCATGCAGCATCCCATTCATCTCGCAGCATCCTAACATATGTTTTTCTTAGAATTTATGAAAAATCGACTAAGTCCCAGATGCCTTTAAGTAGGGATGCTGTATTAAGATGGGAGATGTAGGAGATCAAGATGCATCTCCATGCAGCATCCCATTCATCTCCCAGCATCCTAACATATGAATTTCTTAGAATTTATGAAAAATCGACTTAGTCCGAGATGGCTTTAAGTAGGGATGCTGTATTAAGATCGGAGATGAAGAAGATCAAGATTCATCTCCATGCAGCATCCCATTCATCTCCCAGCATCCTAACATATGAATTTCTTAGAATTTATGAAAAATCGACTAAGTCCGAGATGGCTTTAAGTAGGGATGCTGTATTAAGATGGGATATGTAGGAGATCAAGATTCATCTCCATGCAGCATCCCATTTATCTCCCAGCATCCTTACATATGAATTTCTTAGAATTTATGAAAAATCGACTAAGTCCGAGATGCCTTTAAGTAGGGATGCTGTATTAAGATGGGAGATGTAGGAGATCCAGATTCATCTCCATGCAGCATTCCATTCATCTCCCAGCATCCTAACATATGAATTTCTATGAATTTATGAAAAACCGACTAAGTCCAAGATGGCTTTAAGTAGGGATGCTGTATTGAGATGAGAGATGTAGGAGATCAAGATTCATCACCATGCAGCGTCCCATTCATCTCCCAGCATCCTAACATATGAATTTCTTAGAATTTATGAAAAATCGACTAAGTCCAAGATGCCTTTAAGTAGGGATGCTGTATTGAGATGGGAGATGTAGGAGATCAAGATACATCTCCATGCAACATCCCATTCATCTCGCAGCATCCTAACATATGTTTTTCTTAGAATTTATGAAAAATCGACTAAGTCCGAGATGCCTTTAAGTAGGGATGCTGTATTAAGATGGGAGATGAAGAAGATCAAGATTCATCTCCATGCAGCATCCCATTCATCTCGCAGCATCCTAACATATGTTTTTCTTAGAATTTATGAAAAATCGACTAAGTCCGAGATGGCTTTAAGTAGGGATGCTGTATTGAGATGGGAGATGAAGAAGATCAAGATTCATCTCCATGCAGCATCCCATTCAACTCGCAGCATCCTGACATATGTTTTTCTTAGAATTAATGAAAAATCGACTAAGTCCAAGATGCCTTTAAGTAGGGATGCTGTATTGAGATGGGAGATGAAGAAGATCAAGATTCATCTCCATGCACCATCCAATTCATCTCGCAGCATCCTAACATATGTTTTTCTTAGAATTTATGAAAAATCGACTAAGTCCGAGATGCCTTTAAGTAGGGATGCTGTATTAGGATGGGAGATGAAGAAGATCAAGATTCATCTCCATGCACCATTCAATTCATCTCGCAGCATCCTAACATATGAATTTCTTAGAATTTATGAAAAATCGACTAAGTCCGAGATGCCTTTAAGTAGGGATGCTGTATTAAGATGGGAGATGAAGAAGATCAATATTCTTCTCCATGCAGCATCCCATTCATCTCGCAGCATCCTAACATATGTTTTTCTTAGAATTTATGAAAAATCGACTAAGTCCGAAATGCCTTTAAGTAGGGATGCTGTATTAGGATGGGAGATGAAGAAGATCAAGATTCATCTCCATGCTTAGAATTTATGAAAAATCGACTAAGTCCGAGATGCCTTTAAGTAGGGATGCTGTATTGAGATGGGAGATGAAGAAGATCAAGATTCTTCTCCATGCAGCATCCCATTCATCTCGCAGCATCCAAACATATGTTTTTTTTAGAATTTATGAAAAATCGACTAAGTCCGAGATGGCTTTAAGTAGGGATGCTGTATTGAGATGGGAGATGAACAAGATCAAGATTCATCTCCATTCAGCATCCCATTCATCTCGCAGCATCCTAACATATGAATTTCTACGAATTTATGAAAAATCGACTAAGTCCGAGATGCCTTTAAGTAGGGATGCTGTATTAAGATGGGAGATGAAGAAGATCAAGATTCTCCTCCATGCAGCATCCCATTCATCTCGCAGCATCCTAACATATGAATTTCTTAGAATTTATGAAAAATCGACTAAGTCCGAGATGCCTTTAGGTAGGGATGCTGTTTTGAGATGGAAGATGTAGGAGATCAAGATTCATCTCCATGCAGCATCCCATTCATCTCGCAGCATCCTAACATATGAATTTCTTAGAATTTATGAAAAATCGACTAAGTCCGAGATGCCTTTAAGTAGGGATGCTGTATTGAGATGGGAGATGAAGAAGATCAAGATTCATCTCTTTGCAGCATCTTATTCATCTCGCAGCATCCTAACATATGTTTTTCTTAGAATTTATGAAAAATCGACTAAGTCCGAGATGCCTTTAAGTAGGGATGCTTTTTTGAGATGGGAGATGAAGAAGATCAAGATTCATCTCCATGCAGCATCCCATTCATCTCGCAGCATCCTAACATATGAATTTCTTAGAATTTATGAAAAATCGACTAAGTCCGAGATGCCTTTAAGAAGGGATGCTGTATTAAGATGGGAGATAAAGAAGATCAAGATTCATCCCCATGCAGCATCTCATTCATCTCGCAGCATCCTAACATATGTTTTTCTAAGAATTTATGAAAAATCGACTAAGTCCGAGATGCCTTTAAGTAAGGATGCTGTATTTAGATGGGATATGAAGAAGATCAAGATTTATCTCCATGCAGCATCCCATTTATCTCGCAGCATCCTAACATAAGTTTTTCTAAGAATTTATGAAAAATCGACTAAGTCCGAGATGCCTTTAAGTAAGGATGCTGTATTAAGATGGGAGATGAAGAAGATCAAGATTCATCTCCGTGCAGCATCCCATTCATCTCGCAGCATCCTAACATATAAATTTCTGAGAATTTATGAAAAATCGACTAAGTCCGAGATGGCTTTAAGTAGGGATGCTGTATTAAGATGGGAGATGAAGAAGATCAAGATTCATCTCCATGCAGCATCCCATTCATCTCGCAGCATCCTCACATATGTTTTTCAAAGAATTTATGAAAAATCGACTTAGTCCGAGATGCCTTTAAGTAGGGATGCTGTATTAAGATGGGAGATGAAGGAGATCAAGATTCATCTTCATGCAGCATCCCATGCATCTCGCAGCATCCTAACATATGAATTTCATCGAATTTATGAAAAATCGACTAAGTCCGAGATGCCTATAAGCAGGGATGCTGTATTGAGATAGGAGATTAAGAAGATCAAGATTCATCTCCTTGCAGCATCCCATTCATCTAGCAGCATCCTAACATATGTTTTTCTTAGAATTTATGAAAAATCGACTAAGTCCGAGATGCCTTAAAGTAGGGATGCTGTATTGAGATGGGAGATGTAGGAGATCGAGATTCATCTCCATGCAGCATCCCATTCATCTCCCAGCATCCAAACATATGAATTTCTAAGAATTTATGAAAAATCGACCAAGTCCGAGATGCCTTGAAGTAGGGATGCTGTATTGAGATGGGAGATATAGGAGATCAAGATTCATCTCCATGCAGCATTCCATTCATCTCGCAGCATCCTAACATATGAATTTCTTAGAATTTATGAAAAATCGACTAAGTCCGAGATGCCTTTAAGTAGGGATGCTGTATTGAGATGGGAGATGAAGAAGATCAAGATTCATCTCCATGCAGCATCCCATTCATTTCCCAGCATCCTAACATATGTTTTTCTAAGAATTGATGAAAAATCGACTAAGTCCGAGATGCCTTTAAGTAGGGATGCTGTATTGAGATGAGAGATGAAGAAGATCAAGATTCATCTCCGTGCAGCATCCCATTCATCTCGCAGCATCCTAACATATCAATTTCTTAGAATTTATGAAAAATCGACTAAGTCCGAGATGCCTTTAAGTAGGGATGCTGTATTGAAATGGGAGATGAAGAAGATCAAGATTCATCTCCATGCAGCATCCCATTCATCTCGCAGCATCCTAACATATGTTTTACTTAGAATTTATGAAAAATCGACTAAGTCCGAGATGCCTTTAAGAAGGGATGCTGTATTAAGATGGGAGATGTAGGAGATCAAGATTCATCTCCATGCAGCATCCCATTCATTTCCCAGCATCCTAACATATGTTTTTCTAAGAATTGATGAAAAATCGACTAAGTCCGAGATGCCTTTAAGTAGGGATGCTGTATTGAGATGAGAGATGAAGAAGATCAAGATTCATCTCCGTGCAGCATCCCATTCATCTCGCAGCATCCTAACATATGTTTTCCTTAGAATTTATGAAAAATCGACTAAGTCCGAGATGCCTTTAGGTAGGGATGCTGTTTTGAGATGGGAGATGTAGGAGATCAAGATTCATCTCCATGCAGCATCCCATTCATCTAGCAGCATCCTAACATATGTTTTTCTTAGAATTTATGAAAAATCGACTAAGTCCGAGATGCCTTTAAGTAGGGATGCTGTATTAAGATGGGAGATGAAGAAGATCAAGATTCATCTCCATGCAGCATCCAGTTCATCTCCCAGCATCCTAACATATGTTTTTCTTAGAATCTATGAAAAATCGACTAAGTCCGAGATGCCTTTAAGTAGGGATGCTGTATTAGGATGGGAGATGAAGAAGATCAAGATTTATTTCCATGCAGCATCCCATTTATCTCGCAGCATCCTAACATATGAATTTCTTAGAATTTATGAAAAATCGACTAAGTCCGAGACGCCTTTAAGTAGGGATGCTGTATTAAGATGGGAGATGAAGAAGATCAAGATTCATCTCCATGCAGCATCCCATACATCTCCCAGCATCCTAACATATGTTTTTCTTAGAATTTATGAAAATTCGACTAAGTCCGAGATGCCTTTAAGTAGGGATGCTGTATTAAGATGGGAGATGTAGAAGATCAAGATTCATCTCCGTGCAGCATCTTATTCATCTCGCAGCATCCTAACATATGATTTTCTTAGAATTTATGAAAAATCGACTAAGTCCAAGATGCCTTAAAGTAGGGATGCTGTATTAAGATGGGAGATGTAGAAGATCAAGATTCATCTCCATGCAGCATCCCATTCATCTGGCAGCATCCTAACATATGAATTTCTTAGAATTTATGAAAAATCGACTAAGTCCGAGATGCCTTTAAGTAGGGATGCTGTATTAAGATGGGAGATGTAGAAGATCAAGATTCATCTCCATGCAGCATCCCATTCATCTCGCAGCATCCTAACATATGTTTTTCTTAGAATTTATGAAAAATCGACTAAGTCCGAGATGCCTTTAAGCAGGGATGCTGTATTAAGACGGGAGATGGAGAAGATCAAGATTCATCTCCGTGCAGCATCCCCTTCATCTCGCAGCATCCTAACATATGATTTTCTTAGAATTTATGAAAAATCGACTAAGTCCGAGATGCCTTTAAGTAGGGATGCTGTATTAAGATGGGAGATGTAGAAGATCAAGATTCATCTCCATGCAGCATCCCATTCATCTGGCAGCATCCTAACATATGAATTTCTTAGAATTTATGAAAAATCGACTAAGTCCGAGATGCCTTTAAGTAGGGATGCTGTATTAAGATGGGAGATGTAGAAGATCAAGATTCATCTCCATGCAGCATCCCATTCATCTCGCAGCATCCTAACATATGTTTTTCTCAGAATTTATGAAAATTCGACTAAGTCCGAGATGCCTTTAAGCAGGGATGCTGTATTAAGACGGGAGATGGAGAAGATCAAGATTCATCTCCGTGCAGCATCCCATTCATCTCGCAGCATCCTAACATATGATTTTCTTAGAATTTATGAAAAATCGACTAAGTCCAAGATGCCTTAAAGTAGGGATGCTGTATTGAGATGGGAGATGAAGAAGATCAAGATTCATCTCCATGCAGCATCTCATTCATCTCGCAGCATCCTAACATATGAATTTCTTAGAATTTATGAAAAATCGACTAAGTCCGAGATGCCTTTAAGTAGGGATGCTGTATTGAGATGGGAGATGAAGAAGATCAAGATTCATCTCCATGCAGCATCCCATTCATCTCGCAGCATCCTTACATATGAATTTCTTAGAATTTATGAAAAATCGACTAAGTCCGAGATGCCTTTAAGTAGGGATGCTGTATTAAGATGGGAGATGAAGAAGGTCAAGATTCATCTCCATGCAGCTACCCCTTCATCTCGCAGCATCCCAACATATGAATTTCTATGAATTTATGAAAAATCGACTAAGTCCGAGATGGCTTTAAGTAGGGATGCTGTATTGAGATGAGAGATGTAGGAGATCAATATTCATCTGCATGCAGCATCCCATTCATCTCGCAGCATCCTAACATATGAATTTCTATGAATTTATGAAAAATCGACTAAGTCCGAGATGCCTTGAAGTAGGGATGCTGTATTGAGATGGGAGATGTAGGAGATCAAGATTCATCTCCATGCAGCATCCCATTCATCTCCCAGCATCCTTACATATGAATTTCTATGAATTTATGAAAAATCGACTAAGTCCGAGATGCCTTTAAGTAGGGATGCTGTATTAAGATGGGAGATGAAGAAGATCAAGATACATCTCCATGCAGCATCCCATTCATCTCGCAGCATCCTAACATATGTTTTTCTTAGAATTTATGAAAAATCGACTAAGTCCGAGATGCCTTTAAGTAGGGATGCTGTATTGAGATGGGAGATGCAGAAGATCAAGATTCATCTCCATGCAGCATCCCATTCATCTCGCAGCATCCTAACATTTGTTTTTCTAAGAATTTATGAAAAATCGACTAAGTCCGAGATGCCTTTAAGTAGGGATGCTGTATTAAGATGAGAGATGACGAAGATCAAGATTCATCTTCATGCAGCATCCCATTCATCTCGCAGCATCCTAACATATGTTTTTCTTAGAATTTATGAAAAATCGACTAAGTCCGAGATGCCTTTAAGAAGGGATGCTGTATTGAGTTGAGAGATGTAGAAGATCAAGATTCATCTCCATGCAGCATCCCATTCATCTCGCAGCATTCTAACATATGAATTTCTATGAATTTATGAAAAATCGACTAAGTCCGAGATGCCTTTAAGTAGGCATGCTGTATTAAGATGGGAGATGTAGGAGATCAAGATTCATCTCCATGCAGCATCCCATTCATCTCGCAGCATCCTTACATATGAATTTCTACGAATTTATGAAAAATCGACTAAGTCCGAGATGCCTTTAAGAAGGGATGCTGTATTAAGATGGGAGATGTAGGAGATCAAGATTCATCTCCATGCAGCATCCCATTCATCTCCCAGCATCCAAACATATGAATTTCTTAGAATTTATGAAAAATCGACTAAGTCCGAGATGCCTTTAAGTAGGGATGCTGTATTGAGATGGGAGATGTAGGAGATCAAGATTCATCTCCATGCAGCATCCCATTCATCTCGCAGCATCCTAACATATGTTTTTCTTAAGATTTATGAAAAATCGACTAAGTCCGAGATGCCTTTAAGTAGGGATGCTGTATTAGGATGGGAGATGAAGAAGATCAAGATTCATCTCCATGCAGCATCCCATTCATCTCCCAGCATCTCAACATATGTTTTTCTTAGAATTTATGAAAAATCGACTAAGTCCGAGATGCCTTTAACTAGGGATGCTGTATTAAGATGGGAGATGAAGAAGATCAAGATTCATCTCCATGCAGCATCCCATTCATCTCCCAGCATCCTAACATATGAATTTCTTAGAATTTATGAAAAATCGACTAAGTCCGAGATGCCTTTAAGTAGGGATGCTGTATTGAGATGGGAGATGTAGGAGATCAAGATACATCTCCATGCAACATCCCATTCATCTCGCAGCATCCTAACATATGTTTTTCTTAGAATTTATGAAAAATCGACTAAGTCCGAGATGCCTGTAAGTAGGGATGCTGTATTAAGATGGGAGATGAAGAAGATCAAGATTCATCTCCATGCAGCATCCCATTCATCTCGCAGCATCCTAACATATGAATTTCTTAGAATTTATGAAAAATCGACTAAGTCCGAGAAGCCTTTAAGTAGTAATGCTGTATTAAGATGGGAGATGAGGAAAATCAAGATTCATCTCCATGCAGCATCCCATTCATCTCGCAGCATCCTAACATATGAATTTCTTAGAATTTATGAAAAATCGACTAAGTCCGAGATGCCTTTAAGCAGGGATGCTGTATTGAGATGAGAGATGTAGGAGATCAAGATTCATCTCCACGCAGCATCCCATTCATCTCGCAGCATCCTAACATATGAATTTCTATGAATTTTTGAAAAATCGACTAAGTCCGAGATGCCTTTAAGTAGGGATGCTGTATTGAGACGGGAGATGTAGGAGATCAATATTCATCTGCATGCAGCATCCCATTCATCTCGCAGCATCCTAACATATGAATTTCTATGAATTTATGAAAAATCGACTAAGTCCGAGATGCCTGTAAGTAGTAATGCTGTATTAAGATGGGAGATGAGGAAAATCAAGATTCATCTCCATGCAGCATCCCATTTATCTCGCAGCATCCTAACATATGTTTTTCTTAGAATTTATGAAAAATCGACTAAGTCCGAGACGCCTTTAAGAAGGGATGCTGTATTGAGATGGGAGATGTAGGAGATCAAGATTCATCTCCATGCAGCATCCCATCCATCTCGCAGCATCCTAACATATGAATTTCTTAGAATTTATGAAAAATCGACTAAGTCCGAGATGGCTTTAAGTAGGGATGCTGTATTAAGATGGGAGATGTAGGAGATCAAGATTCATCTCCATGCAGCATCCCATTCATCTCCCAGCATCCTAACATATGAATTTCTATGAATTTATGAAAAATCGACTAAGTCCGAGATGCCTTTAAGTAGGGATGCTGTATTGAGACGGGAGATGTAGGAGATCAATATTCATCTGCATGCAGCATCCCATTCATCTCGCAGCATCCTAACATATGAATTTCTATGAATTTATGAAAAATCGACTAAGTCCGAGATGCCTTTAAGTAGGGATGCTGTATTAAGATGGGAGATGAAGAAGATCAAGATTCATCTCCATGCAGCATCCCATTCATCTCGCAGCATCCTAACATATGAATTACTATGAATTTATGAAAAATCGACTAAGTCCGAGATGGCTTTAAGTAGGGATGCTGTATTGAGATGAGAGATGTAGGAGATCAAGATTCATCTCCATGCAGCATCCCATTCATCTCCCAGCATCCTAACATATGAATTTCTATGAATTTATGAAAAATCGACTAAGTCCGAGATGCCTTTAAGTAGGGATGCTGTATTGAGATGGGAGATGTAGGAGATCAAGATTCATCTCCATGCAGCATCCCATTCATCTCCCAGCATCCTAACATATGAATTTCTTAGAATTTATGAAAAATCGACTAAGTCCGAGATGCCTTTAAGTAGGGATGCTGTATTAAGATGGGAGATGAAGAAGATCAAGATTCATCTCCATGCAGCATCCCATTCATCTCGCAGCATCCTAACATATGTTTTTCTTAGAATTTATGAAAAATCGACTAAGTCCGAGATGCATTTAAGTAGGGATGCTGTATTAGGATGGGAGATGAAGTAGATCAAGATTCATCTCCATGCAGCATCCCATTCATCTCGCAGCATCCTAACATAAGAATTTCTATGAATTTATGAAAAATCGACTAAGTCCGAGATGCCTTTAAGTAGGGATGCTGTATTGAGATGGGAGATGTAGGAGATCCAGATTCATCTCCATGCAGCATCCCATTCATCTCCCAGCATCCTAACATATGAATTTCTTAGAATTTATGAAAAATCGACTAAGTCCGAGATGCCTTTAAGTAGGGATGCTGTATTAAGATGGGAGATGAAGAAGATCAAGATTCATCTCCATGCAGCATCCCATTCATCTCGCAGCATCCTAACATATGATTTTCTTAGAATTTATGAAAAATCGACTAAGTCCAAGATGCATTTAAGTAGGGATGCTGTATTAAGATGGGAAATGAAGTAGATCAAGATTCATCTCCATGCAGCATCCCATTCATCTCGCAGCATCCTAACATATGAATTTCTATGAATTTATGAAAAATCGACTAAGTCCGAGATGGCTTTAAGTAGGGATGCTGTATTGAGATGAGAGATGTAGGAGATCAAGATTCATCTCCATGCAGCATCCCATTCATCTCGCAGCATCCTAACATATGAATTTCTATGAATTTATGAAAAATCGACTAGGTCCGAGATGCCTTTAAGTAGGGATGCTGTATTGAGATGGGAGATGTAGGAGATCAAGATTCATCTCCATGCAGCATCCCATTTATCTCCCAGCATCCTAACATATGAATTTCTTAGAATTTATGAAAAATCGACTAAGTCCGAGATGCCTTTAAGTAGGGATGCTGTATTAAGATGGGAGATGAAGAAGATCAAGATTCATCTCCATGCAGCATCCCATTCATCTCCCAGCATCCTAACATATGAATTTCTAAGAATTTATGAAAAATCGACTAAGTCCGAGATGCCTTTAAGTAGGGATGCTGTATTAAGATGGGAGATGAAGAAGATCAAGATTCATCTCCATGCAGCATCCCATTCATCTCGCAGCATCCTAACATATGTTTTTCTTAGAATTTATGAAAAATCGACTAAGTCCGAGATGCCTTTAAGTAGGGATGCTCTATTAAGATGGGAGCTGAAGAAGATCAAGATTCATCTCCATGCAGCATCCCATTCATCTCCCAGCATCTCAACATATGAATTTCTTAGAATTCATGAAAAATCGACTAAGTCCGAGATGCCTGTAAGTAGGGATGCTGTATTGAGATGGGAGATGAAGAAGATCAAGATTCATCTCCATGCAGCATCCCATTAATCTCGCAGCATCCTTACATATGTTTTTCTTAGAATTTATGAAAAATCGACTAAGTCCGAGATGCCTCTAAGTAGGGATGCTGTATTGAGATGGGAGATGTAGGAGATCAAGATTCATCTCCATGCAGCATCCCATTCATCTCGCAGCATCCTAACATAAGTTTTTCTAAGAATTTATTAAAAATCGACTAAGTCCGAGATGCCTTTAAGTAGGGATGCTGTATTGAGATGGGAGATGTAGGAGATCAAGATTCATCTCCATGCAGCATCCCATTCATCTCGCAGCATCCTAACATATGTTTTTCTTAGAATTTATAAAAAATCGTCAAAGTCCGAGATGCCTTTAAGTAGGGATGCTGTATTAAGATGGGAGATGAAGAAGATCAAGATTCATCTCCATGCAGCATCCCATTCATCTCGCAGCATCCTTCCATATGTTTTTCTTAGAATTTATGAAAAATCGACTAAGTCCGAGATGCCTTCAAGTAGGGATGCTGTATTAAGATGGGAGACGAAGAAGATCAAGATTCATCTCCATGCAGCATCCCATTCATCTCGCAGCATCCTAACATATGTTTTTCTTAGAATTAATGACAAATCGACTAAGTCCGAGATGCCTTTAAGTAGGGATGCTGTATTAAGATGGGAGATGAAGAAGATCAAGATTCATCTCCATGCAGCATCCCATACATCTCGCAGCATCCTAACATATGTTTTTCTTAGAATTTATGAAAAATCGACTAAGTCCGAGATGCTTTTAAGTAGGGATGCTGTATTGAGATGGGAGATGAAGAAGATCAAGATTCATCTCCATGCAGCATCCCATTCATCTCGCAGCATCATAACATATGTTTTTCTTAGAATTTATGAAAAATCGACTAAGTCCGAGATGCCTTCAAGTAGGGATGCTGTATTAAGATGGGAGATGAAGAAGATCAAGATTCATCTCCATGCAGCATCCCATTCATCTCGCAGCATCCTAACATATGTTTTTCTTAGAATTTATGAAAAATCGACTAAGTCCGAGATGCCTTTAAGTAGGGATGCTGTATTAAAATGGGAGATGAAGAAGATCAAGATTCATCTCCGTGCAGCATCCCATTCATCTCCCAGCATCCTAACTTATGTTTTTCTTAGAATTTATGAAAAATCGACTAAGTCCAAGATGCCTTTTAGTAGGGATGCTGTATTTAGATGGGAGATGAAAAAAGATCAAGATTCATCTCTATGCAGCATCCCATTCATCTCCCAGCATTTTTACATATGAATTTTTTAGAATTTATGAAAAATCGACTAAGTCCGAGATGCCTTTAAGTAGGGATGCTGTATTGAGATGGGAGATGAAGAAGATCAAGATTCATCTCCATGCAGCATCCCATTCATCTCGCAGGATCCTTACAAATGTTTCTCTTAGAATTTATGAAAAATCGACTAAGTCCGAGATGCCTTTAAGTAGGGATGCTGTATTGAGATGGGAGATGAAGAAGATCAAGATTCATCTCCATGCAGCATCCCATTCCTCTCGCAGCATCCTAACATATGAATTTCTTAGAATTTATGAAAAATCGACTAAGTCCGAGATGCCTTTAAGTAGGGATGCTGTATTAAGATGGGAGATGTAGGAGATCAAGATTCATCTCCATGCAGCATCCCATTCATCTCCCAGCATTTTTACATATGAATTTTTTAGAATTTATGAAAAATCGACTAAGTCCGAGATGCCTTTAAGTAGGGATGCTGTATTGAGATGGGAGATGAAGAAGATCAAGATTCATCTCCATGCAGCATCTCATTCATCTCGGAGCATCCTAACATATGTTTTTCTTAGAATTTATGAAAAATCGACTAAGTCCGAGATGCATTTAAGTAGGGATGCTGTATTAAGATGGGAGATGAAGAAGATCAAGATTCATCTCCATGCAGCATCCCATTCATCTCGCAGCATCCTAACATATGAATTTCTTAGAATTTATGAAAAATCGACTAAGTCCGAGATGGCTTTAAGTAGGGATGCTGTATTAAGATGGGAGATGTAGGAGATCAAAATGCATCTCCATGCAGCATCCCATTCATCTCCCAGCATCCTAACATATGAATTTCTTAGAATTTATTAAAAATCGACTAAGTCCGAGATGCCTTTAAGCAGGGATGCTGTATTAAGATGGGAGATGAAGAAGATCAAGATTCATCTCCATGCAGCATCCCATTCATCTCCCAGCATCCTAACATATGAATTTCTATGAGTTTATGAAAAATCGACTAAGTCCGAGATGCCTTTAAGTAGGGATGCTGTATTGAGATGGGAGATGGAGTAGATCAAGATTCATCTCCATGCAGCATCCCATTCATCTCGCAGCATCCTAACATATGAATTTCTATGAATTTATGAAAAATCGACTAAGTCCGAGATGGCTTTAAGTAGGGATGCTGTATTAAGATGGGAGATGTAGGAGATCAAGATGCATCTCCATGCAGCATCCCATTCATCTCGCAGCATCCTAACATATGTTTTTCTTAGAATTTATGAAAAATCGACTAAGTCCGAGATGCATTTAAGTAGGGATGCTGTATTAAGATGGGAGATGAAGTAGATCAAGATTCATCTCCATGCAGCATCCCATTCATCTCGCAGCATCCTAACATATGAATTTCTATGAATTTATGAAAAATCGACTAAGTCCGAGATGCATTTAAGTAGGGATGCTGTATTAAGATGGGAGATGAAGTAGATCAAGATTCATCTCCATGCAGCATCCCATTCATCTCGCAGCATCCTTACAAATGTTTCTCTTAGAATTTATGAAAAATCGACTAAGTCCGAGATGCCTTTAAGTAGGGATGCTGTATTGAGATGGGAGATGAAGAAGATCAAGATTCATCTCCATGCAGCATCCCATTCATCTCGCAGCATCCTAACATATGTTTTTCTTAGAATTTATGAAAAATCGACTAAGTCCGAGATGCATTTAAGTAGGGATGCTGTATTAAGATGGGAGATGAAGTAGATCAAGATTCATCTCCATGCAGCATCCCATTCATCTCGCAGCATCCTAACATATGAATTTCTATGAATTTATGAAAAATCGACTAAGTCCGAGATGCCTTTAAGTAGGGATGCTGTATTGAGATGGGAGATGTAGGAGATCCAGATTCATCTCCATGCAGCATCCCATTCATCTCGCAGGATATTTACAAATGTTTCTCTTAGAATTTATGAAAAATCGACTAAGTCCGAGATGCCTTTAAGTAGGGATGCTGTATTGAGATGGGAGATGAAGAAGATCAAGATTCATCTCCATGCAGCATCCCATTCATCTCGGAGCATCCTAACATATGTTTTTCTTAGAATTTATAAAAAATCGTCAAAGTCCGAGATGCCTTTAAGTAGGGATGCTGTATTAAGATGGGAGATGAAGAAGATCAAGATTCATCTCCATGCAGCATCCCATTCATCTCGCAGCATCATAACATATGTTTTTCTTAGAATTTATGAAAAATCGACTAAGTCCGAGATGCCTTCAAGTAGGGATGCTGTATTAAGATGGGAGATGAAGAAGATCAAGATTCATCTCCATGCAGCATCCCATTCATCTCGCAGCATCCTAACATATGAATTTCTATGAATTTATGAAAAATCGACTAAGTCCGAGATGCATTTAAGTAGGGATGCTGTATTAAGATGGGAGATGAAGTAGATCAAGATTCATCTCCATGCAGCATCCCATTCATCTCGCAGCATCCTTACAAATGTTTCTCTTAGAATTTATGAAAAATCGACTAAGTCCGAGATGCCTTTAAGTAGGGATGCTGTATTGAGATGGGAGATGAAGAAGATCAAGATTCATCTCCATGCAGCATCCCATTCATCTCGGAGCATCCTAACATATGTTTTTCTTAGAATTTATGAAAAATCGACTAAGTCCGAGATGCATTTAAGTAGGGATGCTGTATTAAGATGGGAGATGAAGTAGATCAAGATTCATCTCCATGCAGCATCCCATTCATCTCGCAGCATCCTAACATATGAATTTCTATGAATTTATGAAAAATCGACTAAGTCCGAGATGCATTTAAGTAGGGATGCTGTATTAAGATGGGAGATGAAGTAGATCAAGATTCATCTCCATGCAGCATCCCATTCATCTCGCAGCATCCTAACATATGTTTTTCTTAGAATTTATGAAAAATCGACTAAGTCCGAGATGCATTTAAGTAGGGATGCTGTATTAAGATGGGAGATGAAGAAGATCAAGATTCATCTCCATGCAGCATCCCATTCATCTCGCAGCATCCTAACATATGTTTTTCTTAGAATTTATGAAAAATCGACTAAGTCCGAGATGCATTTAAGTAGGGATGCTGTATTAAGATGGGAGATGTAGGAGATCAAGATGCATCTCCATGCAGCATCCCATTCATCTCGCAGCATCCTAACATATGTTTTTCTTAGAATTTATGAAAAATCGACTAAGTCCGAGATGCATTTAAGTAGGGATGCTGTATGGAGATGAAGTAGATCAAGATTCATCTCCATGCAGCATCCCATTCATCTCGCAGCATCCTAACATATGTTTTTCTTAGAATTTATGAAAAATCGACTAAGTCCGAGATGCATTTAAGTAGGGATGCTGTATTAAGATGGGAGATGAAGAAGATCAAGATTCATCTCCATGCAGCATCCCATTCATCTCGCAGCATCCTAACATATGTTTTTCTTAGAATTTATGAAAAATCGACTAAGTCCGAGATGGCTTTAAGTAGGGATGCTGTATTGAGATGAGAGATGTAGGAGATCAAGATTCATCTCCATGCAGCATTCCATTCATCTCGCAGCATCCTAACATATGAATTTCTATGAATTTATGAAAAATCGACTAAGTCCGAGATGCCTTTAAGTAGGGATGCTGTATTGAGATGGGAGATGTAGGAGATCAAGATTCATCTCCATGCAGCATCCCATTCATCTCCCAGCATCCTAACATATGAATTTCTTAGAATTTATGAAAAATCGACTAAGTCCGAGATGCCTTTAAGTAGGGATGCTGTATTAAGATGGGAGATGTAGGAGATCAAGATTCATCTCCATGCAGCATCCCATTTACCACGCAGCATCCTAACATATGTTTTTCTTAGAATTTATGAAAAATCGACTAAGTCCGAGATGCCTTTAAGTAGGGATGCTGTATTAAGATGGGAGAA
The DNA here is from genome assembly GCF_943734705.1 of Anopheles coustani. Taxonomy (NCBI): domain Eukaryota; kingdom Metazoa; phylum Arthropoda; class Insecta; order Diptera; family Culicidae; genus Anopheles; species Anopheles coustani. Next base: position 239,226 of record NW_026525138.1, on the reverse strand, counting down.
GATGAAGATCAAGATTCATCTCCATGCAGCATTCCATTCATCTCGCAGCATCCTAACATATGTTTTTCTTAGAATTTATGAAAAATCGACTAAGTCCGAGATGCCTTTAAGTAGGGATGCTGTATTAAGATGGGAGATGAAGAAGATCAAGATTCATCTCCATGCAGCATCCCATTCATCTCGCAGCATCCTAACATATGTTTTTCTTAGAATTTATGAAAAATCGACTAAGTCCGAGATGCCTTTAAGTAGGGATGCTGTATTAAAATGGGAGATGAAGAAGATCAAGATTCATCACCGTGCAGCATCCCATTCATCTCCCAGCATCCTAACTTATGTTTTTCTTAGAATTTATGAAAAATCGACTAAGTCCGAGATGCCTTTAAGTAGGGATGCTGTATTAAGATGGGAGATGAAGAAGATCAAGATTCATCTCCATGCAGCATCCCATTCATCTCGCAGCAACCTAACATATGTTTTCTTAGAATTTATGAAAAATCGACTAAGTCCGAGATGCCTTTAAGTAGGGATGCTCTATTAAGATGGGAGCTGTAGAAGATCAAGATTCATCTCCATGCAGCATCCCATTCATCTCCCAGCATCTCAACATATGAATTTCTTAGAATTCATGAAAAATCGACTAAGTCCGAGATGCCTGTAAGTAGGGATGCTGTATTGAGATGGGAGATGAAGAAGATCAAGATCCATCTCCATGCAGCATCCCATTAATCTCGCAGCATCCTTACATATGTTTTTCTTAGAATTTATGAAAAATCGACTAAGTCCGAGATGCCTCTAAGTAGGGATGCTGTATTGAGATGGGAGATGTAGGAGATCAAGATTCATCTCCATGCAGCATCTCATTCATCTCGCAGCATCCTAACATAAGTTTTTCTAAGAATTTATTAAAAATCGACTAAGTCCGAGATGCCTTTAAGTAGGGATGCTGTATTGAGATGGGAGATGTAGGAGATCAAGATTCATCTCCATGCAGCATCCCATTCATCTCGCAGCATCCTAACATATGTTTTTCTTAGAATTTATAAAAAATCGTCAAAGTCCGAGATGCCTTTAAGTAGGGATGCTGTATTAAGATGGGAGATGAAGAAGATCAAGATTCATCTCCATGCAGCATCCCATTCATCTCGCAGCATCCTTCCATATGTTTTTCTTAGAATTTATGAAAAATCGACTAAGTCCGAGATGCCTTCAAGTAGGGATGCTGTATTAAGATGGGAGACGAAGAAGATCAAGATTCATCTCCATGCAGCATCCCATTCATCTCGCAGCATCCTAACATATATTTTTTTTAGAATTAATGACAAATCGACTAAGTCCGAGATGCCTTTAAGTAGGGATGCTGTATTAAGATGGGAGATGAAGAAGATCAAGATTCATCTCCATGCAGCATCCCATACATCTCGCAGCATCCTAACATATGTTTTTCTTAGAATTTATGAAAAATCGACTAAGTCCGAGATGCTTTTAAGTAGGGATGCTGTATTGAGATGGGAGATGAAGAAGATCAAGATTCATCTCCATGCAGCATCCCATTCATCTCGCAGCATCCTAACATATGTTTTTCTTAGAATTTATGAAAAATCGACTAAGTCCGAGATGCCTTCAAGTAGGGATGCTGTATTAAGATGGGAGATGAAGAAGATCAAGATTCATCTCCATGCAGCATCCCATTCATCTCGCAGCATCCTAACATATGTTTTTCTTAGAATTTATGAAAAATCGACTAAGTCCGAGATGCCTTTAAGTAGGGATGCTGTATTAAAATGGGAGATGAAGAAGATCAAGATTCATCTCCGTGCAGCATCCCATTCATCTCCCAGCATCCTAACTTATGTTTTTCTTAGAATTTATGAAAAATCGACTAAGTCCAAGATGCCTTTTAGTAGGGATGCTGTATTAAGATGGGAGATGAAAAAAGATCAAGATTCATCTCTATGCAGCATCCCATTCATCTCCCAGCATTTTTACATATGAATTTTTTAGAATTTATGAAAAATCGACTAAGTCCGAGATGCCTTTAAGTAGGGATGCTGTATTGAGATGGGAGATGAAGAAGATCAAGATTCATCTCCATGCAGCATCCCATTCATCTCGCAGGATCCTTACAAATGTTTCTCTTAGAATTTATGAAAAATCGACTAAGTCCGAGATGCCTTTAAGTAGGGATGCTGTATTGAGATGGGAGATGAAGAAGATCAAGATTCATCTCCATGCAGCATCCCATTCCTCTCGCAGCATCCTAACATATGAATTTCTTAGAATTTATGAAAAATCGACTAAGTCCGAGATGCCTTTAAGTAGGGATGCTGTATTAAGATGGGAGATGTAGGAGATCAAGATTCATCTCCATGCAGCATCCCATTCATCTCCCAGCATTTTTACATATGAATTTTTTAGAATTTATGAAAAATCGACTAAGTCCGAGATGCCTTTAAGTAGGGATGCTGTATTGAGATGGGAGATGAAGAAGATCAAGTTTCATCTCCATGCAGCATCCCATTCATCTCGCAGGATCCTTACAAATGTTTCTCTTAGAATTTATGAAAAATCGACTAAGTCCGAGATGCCTTTAAGTAGGGATGCTGTAATAAGATGGGAGATGAAGAAGATCAAGATTCATCTCCATGCAGCATCCCATTCATCTCCCAGCATCCTTACATATGTTTTTCTTAGAATTTATGAAAAATCGACTAAGTCCGAGATGCCTTTAAGTAGGGATGCTGTATTAAGATGGGAGATGAAGAAGATCAAGATTCATCTCCATGCAGCATCCCATTCATCTCGCAGCATCCTAACATATGAATTTCTATGAATTTATGAAAAATCGACTAAGTCCGAGATGCCTTTAAGTAGGGATGCTGTATTGAGATGGGAGATGTAGGAGATAAAGATTCATCTGCATGCAGCATCCCATTCATCTCCCAGCATCCTAACATATGAATTTCTTAGAATTTATGAAAAATCGACTAAGTCCGAGATGGCTTTAAGTAGGGATGCTGTATTAAGATGGGAGATGTAGGAGATCAAGATTCATCTCCATGCAGCATCCCATTCATCTCCCAGCATTTTTACATATGAATTTTTTAGAATTTATGAAAAATCGACTAAGTCCGAGATGCCTTTAAGTAGGGATGCTGTATTGAGATGGGAGATGAAGAAGATCAAGATTCATCTCCATGCAGCATCCCATTCATCTCGCAGGATCCTTACAAATGTTTCTCTTAGAATTTATGAAAAATCGACTAAGTCCGAGATGCCTTTAAGTAGGGATGCTGTATTGAGATGGGAGATGAAGAAGATCAAGATTCATCTCCATGCAGCATCCCATTCCTCTCGCAGCATCCTAACATATGAATTTCTTAGAATTTATGAAAAATCGACTAAGTCCGAGATGCCTTTAAGTAATGATGCTGTATCGAGATGGGAGATGAAGAAGATCAAGATTCATCTCCATGCAGCATCCCATTCATCTCGCAGCATCCTAACATATGAATTTCTATGAATTTATGAAAAATCGACTAAGTCCGAGATGCCTTTAAGTAGGGATGCTGTATTGAGATGGGAGATGTAGGAGATCCAGATTCATCTCCATGCAGCATCCCATTCATCTCGCAGGATCCTTACAAATGTTTCTCTTAGAATTTATGAAAAATCGACTAAGTCCGAGATGCCTTTAAGTAGGGATGCTGTATTGAGATGGGAGATGAAGAAGATCAAGATTCATCTCCATGCAGCATCCCATTCATCTCGGAGCATCCTAACATATGTTTTTCTTAGAATTTATGAAAAATCGACTAAGTCCGAGATGCATTTAAGTAGGGATGCTGTATTAAGATGGGAGATGAAGAAGATCAAGATTCATCTCCATGCAGCATCCCATTCATCTCGCAGCATCCTAACATATGAATTTCTTAGAATTTATGAAAAATCGACTAAGTCCGAGATGGCTTTAAGTAGGGATGCTGTATTAAGATGGGAGATGTAGGAGATCAAAATGCATCTCCATGCAGCATCCCATTCATCTCCCAGCATCCTAACATATGAATTTCTATGAGTTTATGAAAAATCGACTAAGTCCGAGATGCCTTTAAGTAGGGATGCTGTATTGAGATGGGAGATGGAGTAGATCAAGATTCATCTCCATGCAGCATCCCATTCATCTCGCAGCATCCTAACATATGAATTTCTATGAATTTATGAAAAATCGACTAAGTCCGAGATGGCTTTAAGTAGGGATGCTGTATTAAGATGGGAGATGTAGGAGATCAAGATGCATCTCCATGCAGCATCCCATTCATCTCGCAGCATCCTAACATATGTTTTTCTTAGAATTTATGAAAAATCGACTAAGTCCGAGATGCATTTAAGTAGGGATGCTGTATTAAGATGGGAGATGAAGTAGATCAAGATTCATCTCCATGCAGCATCCCATTCATCTCGCAGCATCCTAACATATGAATTTCTATGAATTTATGAAAAATCGACTAAGTCCGAGATGCATTTAAGTAGGGATGCTGTATTAAGATGGGAGATGAAGTAGATCAAGATTCATCTCCATGCAGCATCCCATTCATCTCCCAGAATCCTAACATATGTTTTTCTTAGAACTTATGAAAAATCGACTAAGTCCGAGATGCCTTTAAGTAGGGATGCTGTATTGAGATGGGAGATGTAGGAGATCAAGATTCATCTCCATGCAGCATCCCATTCATCTCGCAGCATCCTAACATATGAATTTCTATGAATTTATGAAAAATCGACTAAGTCCCAGATGCCTTTAAGTAGGGATGCTGTATTGAGATGGGAGATGTAGGAGATCAAGATTCATCTCCATGCAGCATCCCATTCATCTCCCAGCATCCTAACATATGAATTTCTAAGAATTTATGAAAAATCGACTAAGTCCGAGATGGCTTTAAGTAGGGATGCTGTATTAAGAAGGGAGATGAAGAAGATCAAGATTCATCTCCATGCAGCATCCCATTCATCTCGCAGCATCCTAACATATGTTTTTCTTAGAATTTATGGAAAATCGACTAAGTCCGAGATGCCTTTAAGTAGGGATGCTGTATTAAGATGGGAGATGCAAAAGATCAAGATTCATCTCCATGCAGCATTCCATTCAACTCCCAGCATCCTAACATATGTTTTTCTTAGAATTTATGAAAAATCGACTAAGTCCGAGATGCCTTTAAGTAGGGATGCTGCGTTAAGATGGGAGATGAAGAAGATCAAGATTCATCTCCATGCAGCATCCCATTCATCTCGCAGCATCCTAACATATGTTTTTCTTAGAATTTATGAAAAATCGACTTAGTCCGAGATGCCTTTAAGTAGGGATGCTGTATTAAGATGGGAGATGAAGAAGATCAAGATTCATCTCCATGCAGAATCCCATTTATCTCCCAGCATCCTAACATATGTTTTTCTTAGAATTTATGGAAAATCGACTAAGTCCGAGATGCCTTTAAGTAGGGATGCTGTATTAAGATGGGAGATGAAGAAGATCAAAATTCTTATCCATGCAGCATCCCATTCATCTCCCAGCATCCTAACATATGTTTTTCTTAGAATTTATGAAAAATCGACTAAGTCCGAGATGCCTTTAAGTAGGGATGCTGTATTAAGATGGGAGATGAAGAAGATCAATATTCATCTCCATGCAGCATCCCATTCATCTCTCTGCATCCTAACATATGTTTTTCTGAGAATTTATGAAAAATCGACTAAGTCCGCGATGCCTTTAAGAAGGGATGCTGTATTAAGATGGGAGATGAAGAAGATCAAGATTCATCTCCATGCAGCATCCCATTCATCTCCCAGCATCCTAACATATGTTTTTCTTAGAATTTATGGAAAATCGACTAAGTCCGAGATGCCTTTAAGTAGGGATGCTGTATTAAGATGGGAGATGAAGAAGATCAAGATTCATCTCCATGCAGCATCCCATACATCTCGCAGCATCCTAACATATGTTTTTCTTAGAATTTATGAAAAATCGACTAAGTCCGAGATGCTTTTAAGTAGGGATGCTGTATTGAGATGGGAGATGAAGAAGATCAAGATTCATCTCCATGCAGCATCCCATTCATCTCGCAGCATCATAACATATGTTTTTCTTAGAATTTATGAAAAATCGACTAAGTCCGAGATGCCTTCAAGTAGGGATGCTGTATTAAGATGGGAGATGAAGAAGATCAAGATTCATCTCCATGCAGCATCCCATTCATCTCGCAGCATCCTAACATATGTTTTTCTTAGAATTTATGAAAAATCGACTAAGTCCGAGATGCCTTTAAGTAGGGATGCTGTATTAAAATGGGAGATGAAGAAGATCAAGATTCATCTCCGTGCAGCATCCCATTCATCTCCCAGCATCCTAACATATGTTTTTCTTAGAATTTATGAAAAATCGACTAAGTCCAAGATGCCTTTTAGTAGGGATGCTGTATTAAGATGGGAGATGAAAAAAGATCAAGATTCATCTCTATGCAGCATCCCATTCATCTCCCAGCATTTTTACATATGAATTTTTTAGAATTTATGAAAAATCGACTAAGTCCGAGATGCCTTTAAGTAGGGATGCTGTATTGAGATGGGAGATGAAGAAGATCAAGATTCATCTCCATGCAGCATCCCATTCATCTCGCAGGATCCTTACAAATGTTTCTCTTAGAATTTATGAAAAATCGACTAAGTCCGAGATGCCTTTAAGTAGGGATGCTGTATTGAGATGGGAGATGAAGAAGATCAAGATTCATCTCCATGCAGCATCCCATTCCTCTCGCAGCATCCTAACATATGAATTTCTTAGAATTTATGAAAAATCGACTAAGTCCGAGATGCCTTTAAGTAGGGATGCTGTATTAAGATGGGAGATGTAGGAGATCAAGATTCATCTCCATGCAGCATCCCATTCATCTCCCAGCATCCTAACATATGAATTTCTTAGAATTTATTAAAAATCGACTAAGTCCGAGATGCCTTTAAGTAGGGATGCTGTATTAAGATGGGAGATGAAGAAGATCAAGATTCATCTCCATGCAGCATCCCATTCATCTCCCAGCATCCTAACATATGAATTTCTATGAGTTTATGAAAAATCGACTAAGTCCGAGATGCCTTTAAGTAGGGATGCTGTATTAAGATGGGAGATGGAGTAGATCAAGATTCATCTCCATGCAGCATCCCATTCATCTCCCAGCATCCTAACATATGAATTTCTATGAATTTATGAAAAATCGACTAAGTCCGAGATGGCTTTAAGTAGGGATGCTGTATTAAGATGGGAGATGTAGGAGATCAAGATGCATCTCCATGCAGCATCCCATTCATCTCGCAGCATCCTAACATATGTTTTTCTTAGAATTTATGAAAAATCGACTAAGTCCAAGATGCCTTTTAGTAGGGATGCTGTATTAAGATGGGAGATGAAAAAAGATCAAGATTCATCTCTATGCAGCATCCCATTCATCTCCCAGCATTTTTACATATGAATTTTTTAGAATTTATGAAAAATCGACTAAGTCCGAGATGCCTTTAAGTAGGGATGCTGTATTGAGATGGGAGATGAAGAAGATCAAGTTTCATCTCCATGCAGCATCCCATTCATCTCGCAGGATCCTTACAAATGTTTCTCTTAGAATTTATGAAAAATCGACTAAGTCCGAGATGCCTTTAAGTAGGGATGCTGTAATAAGATGGGAGATGAAGAAGATCAAGATTCATCTCCATGCAGCATCCCATTCATCTCCCAGCATCCTTACATATGTTTTTCTTAGAATTTATGAAAAATCGACTAAGTCCGAGATGCCTTTAAGTAGGGATGCTGTATTAAGATGGGAGATGAAGAAGATCAAGATTCATCTCCATGCAGCATCCCATTCATCTCGCAGCATCCTAACATATGAATTTCTTAGAATTTATGAAAAATCGACTAAGTCCGAGATGGCTTTAAGTAGGGATGCTGTATTAAGATGGGAGATGTAGGAGATCAAAATGCATCTCCATGCAGCATCCCATTCATCTCCCAGCATCCTAACATATGAATTTCTTAGAATTTATTAAAAATCGACTAAGTCCGAGATGCCTTTAAGTAGGGATGCTGTATTAAGATGGGAGATGAAGAAGATCAAGATTCATCTCCATGCAGCATCCCATTCATCTCCCAGCATCCTAACATATGAATTTCTATGAGTTTATGAAAAATCGACTAAGTCCGAGATGCCTTTAAGTAGGGATGCTGTATTGAGATGGGAGATGGAGTAGATCAAGATTCATCTCCATGCAGCATCCCATTCATCTCGCAGCATCCTAACATATGAATTTCTATGAATTTATGAAAAATCGACTAAGTCCGAGATGGCTTTAAGTAGGGATGCTGTATTAAGATGGGAGATGTAGGAGATCAAGATGCATCTCCATGCAGCATCCCATTCATCTCGCAGCATCCTAACATATGTTTTTCTTAGAATTTATGAAAAATCGACTAAGTCCGAGATGCATTTAAGTAGGGATGCTGTATTAAGATGGGAGATGAAGTAGATCAAGATTCATCTCCATGCAGCATCCCATTCATCTCGCAGCATCCTAACATATGAATTTCTATGAATTTATGAAAAATCGACTAAGTCCGAGATGCATTTAAGTAGGGATGCTGTATTAAGATGGGAGATGAAGTAGATCAAGATTCATCTCCATGCAGCATCCCATTCATCTCGCAGCATCCTTACAAATGTTTCTCTTAGAATTTATGAAAAATCGACTAAGTCCGAGATGCCTTTAAGTAGGGATGCTGTATTGAGATGGGAGATGAAGAAGATCAAGATTCATCTCCATGCAGCATCCCATTCATCTCGGAGCATCCTAACATATGTTTTTCTTAGAATTTATGAAAAATCGACTAAGTCCGAGATGCATTTAAGTAGGGATGCTGTATTAAGATGGGAGATGAAGTAGATCAAGATTCATCTCCATGCAGCATCCCATTCATCTCGCAGCATCCTAACATATGAATTTCTATGAATTTATGAAAAATCGACTAAGTCCGAGATGCATTTAAGTAGGGATGCTGTATTAAGATGGGAGATGAAGTAGATCAAGATTCATCTCCATGCAGCATCCCATTCATCTCGCAGCATCCTAACATATGAATTTCTATGAATTTATGAAAAATCGACTAAGTCCGAGATGCATTTAAGTAGGGATGCTGTATTAAGATGGGAGATGAAGTAGATCAAGATTCATCTCCATGCAGCATCCCATTCATCTCGCAGCATCCTAACATATGTTTTTCTTAGAATTTATGAAAAATCGACTAAGTCCGAGATGCATTTAAGTAGGGATGCTGTATTAAGATGGGAGATGAAGAAGATCAAGATTCATCTCCATGCAGCATCCCATTCATCTCGCAGCATCCTAACATATGTTTTTCTTAGAATTTATGAAAAATCGACTAAGTCCGAGATGCATTTAAGTAGGGATGCTGTATTAAGATGGGAGATGTAGGAGATCAAGATGCATCTCCATGCAGCATCCCATTCATCTCGCAGCATCCTAACATATGTTTTTCTTAGAATTTATGAAAAATCGACTAAGTCCGAGATGCATTTAAGTAGGGATGCTGTATTAAGATGGGAGATGAAGTAGATCAAGATTCATCTCCATGCAGCATCCCATTCATCTCGCAGCATCCTAACATATGAATTTCTATGAATTTATGAAAAATCGACTAAGTCCGAGATGCATTTAAGTAGGGATGCTGTATTAAGATTGGAGATGAAGTAGATCAAGATTCATCTCCATGCAGCATCCCATTCATCTCGCAGCATCCTAACATATGTTTTTCTTAGAATTTATGAAAAATCGACTAAGTCCGAGATGCATTTAAGTAGGGATGCTGTATTAAGATGGGAGATGAAGAAGATCAAGATTCATCTCCATGCAGCATCCCATTCATCTCGCAGCATCCTAACATATGTTTTTCTTAGAATTTATGAAAAATCGACTAAGTCCGAGATGGCTTTAAGTAGGGATGCTGTATTGAGATGAGAGATGTAGGAGATCAAGATTCATCTCCATGCAGCATTCCATTCATCTCGCAGCATCCTAACATATGAATTTCTATGAATTTATGAAAAATCGACTAAGTCCGAGATGCCTTTAAGTAGGGATGCTGTATTGAGATGGGAGATGTAGGAGATCAAGATTCATCTCCATGCAGCATCCCATTCATCTCCCAGCATCCTAACATATGAATTTCTTAGAATTTATGAAAAATCGACTAAGTCCGAGATGCCTTTAAGTAGGGATGCTGTATTAAGATGGGAGATGTAGAAGATCAAGATTCATCTCCATGCAGCATCCCATTTACCACGCAGCATCCTAACATATGTTTTTCTTAGAATTTATGAAAAATCGACTAAGTCCGAGATGCCTTTAAGTAGGGATGCTGTATTAAGATGGGAGAAGATGAAGATCAAGATTCATCTCCATGCAGCATTCCATTCATCTCGCAGCATCCTAACATATGTTTTTCTTAGAATTTATGAAAAATCGACTAAGTCCGAGATGCCTTTAAGTAGGGATGCTGTATTAAGATGGGAGATGAAGAAGATCAAGATTCATCTCCATGCAGCATCCCATTCATCTCGCAGCATCCTAACATATGTTTTTCTTAGAATTTATGAAAAATCGACTAAGTCCGAGATGCCTTTAAGTAGGGATGCTGTATTAAAATGGGAGATGAAGAAGATCAAGATTCATCACCGTGCAGCATCCCATTCATCTCCCAGCATCCTAACTTATGTTTTTCTTAGAATTTATGAAAAATCGACTAAGTCCGAGATGCCTTTAAGTAGGGATGCTGTATTAAGATGGGAGATGAAGAAGATCAAGATTCATCTCCATGCAGCATCCCATTCATCTCGCAGCAACCTAACATATGTTTTCTTAGAATTTATGAAAAATCGACTAAGTCCGAGATGCCTTTAAGTAGGGATGCTCTATTAAGATGGGAGCTGAAGAAGATCAAGATTCATCTCCATGCAGCATCCCATTCATCTCCCAGCATCTCAACATATGAATTTCTTAGAATTCATGAAAAATCGACTAAGTCCGAGATGCCTGTAAGTAGGGATGCTGTATTGAGATGGGAGATGGAGTAGATCAAGATTCATCTCCATGCAGCATCCCATTCATCTCGCAGCATCCTAACATATGAATTTCTATGAATTTATGAAAAATCGACTAAGTCCGAGATGGCTTTAAGTAGGGATGCTGTATTAAGATGGGAGATGTAGGAGATCAAGATGCATCTCCATGCAGCATCCCATTCATCTCGCAGCATCCTAACATATGTTTTTCTTAGAATTTATGAAAAATCGACTAAGTCCGAGATGCATTTAAGTAGGGATGCTGTATTAAGATGGGAGATGAAGTAGATCAAGATTCATCTCCATGCAGCATCCCATTCATCTCGCAGCATCCTAACATATGAATTTCTATGAATTTATGAAAAATCGACTAAGTCCGAGATGCATTTAAGTAGGGATGCTGTATTAAGATGGGAGATGAAGTAGATCAAGATTCATCTCCATGCAGCATCCCATTCATCTCGCAGCATCCTTACAAATGTTTCTCTTAGAATTTATGAAAAATCGACTAAGTCCGAGATGCCTTTAAGTAGGGATGCTGTATTGAGATGGGAGATGAAGAAGATCAAGATTCATCTCCATGCAGCATCCCATTCATCTCGCAGCATCCTAACATATGTTTTTCTTAGAATTTATGAAAAATCGACTAAGTCCGAGATGCATTTAAGTAGGGATGCTGTATTAAGATGGGAGATGAAGTAGATCAAGATTCATCTCCATGCAGCATCCCATTCATCTCGCAGCATCCTAACATATGTTTTTTTTAGAATTTATGAAAAATCGACTAAGTCCGAGATGCCTTTAAGTAGGGATGCTGTATTAAGATGGGAGATGAAGGAGATCGAGATTAATCTCCATGCAGCATCCCATTTATCTCGCAGCATCCTAACATATGTTTTTCTTAGAATTTATGAAAAATCGACTAAGTCCGAGAAGCTTTTAAGTAGGGATGCTGTATTAAGATGGGAGATGAGGAAGATCAAGATTCATCTCAATGCAGCATCCCATTCATCTCGCATCATCCTAACATATGTTTTTCTTAGAATTTATGAAAAATCGACTTAGTCCGAGATGCCTTTAAGTAGGGATGCTGTATTAAGATGGGAGATGAGGAAGATCAAGATTCATCTCCATGCAGCATCCCATTCATCTCGCAGCATCCTAACATATGTTTTTTTTAGAATTTATGAAAAATCGACTAAGTCCGAGATGCCTTTAAGTAGGGATGCTGTATTAAGATGGGAGATGAAGGAGATCGAGATTAATCTCCATGCAGCATCCCATTTATCTCGCAGCATCCTAACATATGTTTTTCTTAGAATTTATGAAAAATCGACTTAGTCCGAGATGCCTTTAAGTAGGGATGCTGTATTAAGATGGGAGATGAGGAAGATCAAGATTCATCTCCATGCAGCATCCCATTCATCTCGCAGCATCCTAACATATGTTTTTTTTAGAATTTATGAAAAATCGACTAAGTCCGAGATGCCTTTAAGTAGGGATGCTGTATTAAGATGGGAGATGAAGAAGATCAAGATTCATCTCCATGCAGCATCCCATTCATCTCGCAGCATCCTAACATATGAATTACTATGAATTTATGAAAAATCGACTAAGTCCGAGATGGCTTTAAGTAGGGATGCTGTATTGAGATGGGAGATGAAGAAGATCAATATTCATCTCCATGCAGCATCCCATTCATCTCGCAGCATCCTAACATATGTTTTTCTTAGAATTTATGAAAAATCGACTATGTTCGAAATGCCTTTAAGTAGGGATGCTGTACTAAGATGGGAGATAAAGAAGATCAAGATTCATCTCCATGCAGCATCCCATTCATCTCGCAGCATCCTAACATATGTTTTTCTTAGCATATATGAAAAATCGACTAAGTCCGAGATGCCTTTAAGTAGGGATGCTGTATTAAGATGGGAGATGTGGGAGATCAAGATTCATCTCCATGCAGCATCCCATTCATCTCGCAGCATCCTAACATATGAATTTCTATGAATTTATGAAAAATCGACTAAGTCCGAGATGCATTTAAGTAGGGATGCTGTATTAAGATGGGAGATGGAGTAGATCAAGATTCATCTCCATGCAGCATCCCATTCATCTCGCAGCATCCTAACATATGAATTTCTATGAATTTATGAAAAATCGACTAAGTCCGAGATGGCTTTAAGTAGGGATGCTGTATTGAGATGAGAGATGTAGGAGATCAAGATTCATCTCCATGCAGCATCTCATTCATCTCCCAGCATCCTAACATATGAATTTCTTAGAATTTATGAAAAATCGACTAAGTCCGAGATGCCTTTAAGTAGGGATGCTGTATTAAGATGGGAGATGTAGAAGTTCAAGATTCATCTCCATGCAGCATCCCATTCATCTCCCAGCATCCTAACATATGTTTTTCTTAGAATTTATGAAAAATCGACTAAGTCCGAGATGCCTTTAAGTAGGGATGCTGTATTGAGATGGGAGATGAAGAAGATCAAGATTCATCTCCATGCAGCATCCCATTCATCTCGCAGCATCCTAACATATGAATTTCTTAGAATTTATGAAAAATCGACTAAGTCCGAGATGCCTTTAAGTAGGGATGCTGTATTAAGATGGGAGATGAAGAAGATCAAGATTCATCTCCATGCAGCATCCCATTTATCTTCCAGCATCCTAACATATGAATTTATATGAATTTATGGAAAATCGACTAAGTCCGAGATGGCTTTAAGTAGGGATGCTGTATTAAGATGGGAGATGTAGGAGATCAAGATTCATCTCCATGCAGCATCCCATTCATCTCCCAGCATCCTAACATATGAATTTCTATGAATTTATGAAAAATCGACTAAGTCCGAGATGCCTTTAAGTAGGGATGCTGTATTGAGATGAGAGATGTAGGAGATCAAGACTCATCTCCATGCAGCATCCCATGCATCTCGCAGCATCTTAACATATGAATTTCTATGAATTTATGAAAAATCGACTAAGTCCGAGATGCCTTTAAGTAGGGATGCTGTATTGAGACGGGAGATGTAGGAGATCAAGATTCATCTCCATGCAGCATCCCATTCAGCTCCCAGCATCCTAACATATGAATTTCTTAGAATTTATGAAAAATCGACTAAGTCCGAGATGGCTTTAAGTAGGGATGCTGTATTGAGATGAGAGATGTAGGAGATCAAGATTCATCTCCATGCAGCATCCCATTCATCTCGCAGCATCCTAACATATGAATTTCTATGAATTTATGAAAAATCGACTAAGTCCGAGATGCCTTTAAGTAGGGATGCTGTATTGAGACGGGAGATGTAGGAGATCAAGATTCATCTCCATGCAGCATCCCATTCAGCTCGCAGCATCCTAACATATGTTTTTCTTAGAATTTATGAAAAATCGACTAAGTCCGAGATGCTTTTAAGTAGGGATGCTGTATTAAGATGGGAGATGAGGAAGATCAAGATTCATCTCCATGCAGCATCCCATTCATCTCGCAGCATCCTAACATATGTTTTTTTTAGAATTTATGAAAAATCGACTAAGTCCGAGATGCCTTTAAGTAGGGATGCTGTATTAAGATGGGAGATGAAGGAGATCGAGATTAATCTCCATGCAGCATCCCATTTATCTCGCAGCATCCTAACATATGTTTTTCTTAGAATTTATGAAAAATCGACTAAGTCCGAGATGCTTTTAAGTAGGGATGCTGTATTAAGATGGGAGATGAGGAAGATCAAGATTCATCTCAATGCAGCATCCCATTCATCTCGCATCATCCTAACATATGTTTTTCTTAGAATTTATGAAAAATCGGCTAAGTCCGAGATGCCTTTAAGTAGGGAAGCTGTATTAAGATGGGAGATGAAGAAGATCAAGATTCATCTCCATGCAGCATCCCATTCATCTCGCAGCATCCTAACATATGTTTTTCTTAGAATTTATGAAAAATCGACTAAGTCCGAGATGCCTTTAAGTAGGGATGCTGTATTAAGATGGGAGATGAAGAAGATCAAGATTCATCTCCATGCAGCATCCCATTCATCTCGCAGCATCCTAACATATGTTTTTCTTAGAATTTATGAAAAATCGACTAAGTCCGAGATGCTTTTAAGTAGGGATGCTGTATTAAGATGGGAGATGAGGAAGATCAAGATTCATCTCCATGCAGCATCCCATTCATCTCGCAGCATCCTAACATATGTTTTTTTTAGAATTTATGAAAAATCGACTAAGTCCGAGATGCCTTTAAGTAGGGATGCTGTATTAAGATGGGAGATGAAGGAGATCGAGATTAATCTCCATGCAGCATCCCATTTATCTCGCAGCATCCTAACATATGTTTTTCTTAGAATTTATGAAAAATCGACTAAGTCCGAGAAGCTTTTAAGTAGGGATGCTGTATTAAGATGGGAGATGAGGAAGATCAAGATTCATCTCAATGCAGCATCCCATTCATCTCGCATCATCCTAACATATGTTTTTCTTAGAATTTATGAAAAATCGACTTAGTCCGAGATGCCTTTAAGTAGGGATGCTGTATTAAGATGGGAGATGAGGAAGATCAAGATTCATCTCCATGCAGCATCCCATTCATCTCGCAGCATCCTAACATATGTTTTTTTTAGAATTTATGAAAAATCGACTAAGTCCGAGATGCCTTTAAGTAGGGATGCTGTATTAAGATGGGAGATGAAGGAGATCGAGATTAATCTCCATGCAGCATCCCATTTATCTCGCAGCATCCTAACATATGTTTTTCTCAGAATTTATGAAAAATCGACTAAGTCCGAGATGCCTTTAAGTAGGGATGCTGTATTAAGATGGGAGATGTAGGAGATCAAGATTCATCTCCATGCAGCATCCCATTCATCTCCCAGCATCCTAACATATTTTTTTCTAAGAATTTATGCAAAATCGACTAAGTCCGAGATGCCTTTAAGTAGGGATGCTGTATTAAGATGGGAGATGAAGAAGATCAAGATTCATCTCCATGCAGCATCCCATTCCTCTCGCAGCATCCTAACATATGTTTTTCTTAGAATTTATGAAAAATCAACTTAGTCCGAGATGCCTTTAAGTAGGGATGCTGTATTGAGATGGGAGATGAAGAAGATCAAGATTTATCTCCATGCAGCATCAAATTCATCTCGCAGCATCCTAACATATGAATTTCTTAGAATTTATGAAAAATCGACTAAGTCCAAGATGCCTTTAAGCAGGGATGCTGTATTGAGATGGGAGATGAAGAAGATCAAGATTCATCTCCATGCAGCATCCCATTCATCTCGCAGCATCCTAACATATGTTTTTCTTAGAATTTATGAAAAATCGACTAAGTCCGAGATGCCTGTAAGTAGGGATGCTGTATTAAGATTGGAGATGAAGAAGATCAAGATTCATCTCCATGCAGCATCCCATTCATCTCGCAGCATCCTAACATATATTTTTTTTAGAATTTATGAAAAATCGACTAAGTCCGAGATGCCTTTAAGTAGGGATGCTGTATTAAGATGGGAGATGAAGAAGATCAAGATTCATCTCCATGCAGCATCTCATTCATCTCGCAGCATCCTAACATATGTTTTTCTTAGAATTTATGAAAAATCGACTAAGTCCGAGGTGCCTTTAAGTAGGGATGCTGTATTAAGATGGGAGATGAAGAAGATCAAGGTTCATCTCCATGCAGCATCCCATTCATATCCTAGCATCCTAACATATGTTTTTCTTAGAATTTATGAAAAATCGACTAAGTCCGAGATGCTTTTAAGTAGGGATGCTGTATTAAGATGGGAGATGAAGAAGATCAAGATTCATCTCCATGCAGCATCCCATTCATCTCGCAGTATCCTAACAAATGTTTTTCTAGGAATTTATGAAAAATCGACTAAGTCCGAGATGCCTTTAAGTAGGGATGCTGTAGTAAGATGGGAGATGAAGAAGATCAAGATTCATCTCCATGCAGCATCCCATTCATCTCGCAGCATCCTAACATATATTTTTTTTAGAATTTATGAAAAATCGACTAAGTCCGAGATGCCTTTAAGTAGGGATGCTGTATTAAGATGGGAGATGAAGAAGATCAAGATTCATCTCCATGCAGCATCTCATTCATCTCGCAGCATCCTAACATATGTTTTTCTTAGAATTTATGAAAAATCGACTAAGTCCGAGGTGCCTTTAAGTAGGGATGCTGTGTTGAGATGGGAGATGTAGGAGATCAAGATTAATCAGCATGCAGCATCCCATTCATCTCGCTGCATGATAACATATGAATTTCTATGAATTTATGAAAAATCGACTAAGTCCGAGATGCCTTTAAGTAGGGATGCTGTATTGAGATGGGAGATGTAGGAGATCAAGATTCATCTCCATGCAGCATCCCATTCATCTCGCAGCATCCTAACATATGTTCTTCTTAGAATTTATAAAAAATCGACTAAGTCCGAGATGCCTTTAAGTAGGGATGCTGTATTGAGATGGGAGATGAAGAAGATCAAGATTTATCTCCATGCAGCATCAAATTCATCTCGCAGCATCCTAACATATGAATTTCTTAGAATTTATGAAAAATCGACTAAGTCCAAGATGCCTTTAAGCAGGGATGCTGTATTGAGATGGGAGATGAAGAAGATCAAGATTCATCTCCATGCAGCATCCCATTCATCTCGCAGCATCCTAACATATGTTTTTCTTAGAATTTATGAAAAATCGACTAAGTCCGAGATGCCTTTAAGTAGGGATGCTGTATCAAGATGGGAGATGAAGAAGATCAAGATTCATCTCCATGCAGCATCCCATTCATCTCCCAGCATCCTAACATATGTTTTTCTTAGAATTTATGAAAAATCGACTAAGTCCGAGATTCCTTTAAGTAGCGATGTTGTATTAAGATGGGAGATGTAGAAGATCAAGATTCATCTCCATGCAGCATCCCATTCATCTCGCAGCATCCTAACATATGTTTTTCTTAGAATTTATGAAAAATCGACGCAGTCCGGGATGCCGTTAAGTAGGGATGCTGTATTAAGATGGGAGATGAAGAAGATCAAGATTCATCTCCATGCAGCATCCCATTCATCTCGCAGCATCCTAACATATGTTTTACTTAGAATTTATGAAAAATCGTTTAAGTCCGAGATGCCTTTAAGTAGGGATGCTGTATTGAGATGGGAGATGCAGAAGATCAAGATTCATCTCCATGCAGCATCCCATTCATCTCGCAGTATCCTAACAAATGTTTTTCTTAGAATTTATGAGAAATTGACTAAGTCCGAGATACCTTTAAGTAGGGATGCTGTATTGAGATGGGAGATGAAGAAGATCAAGATTCATCTCCATGCAGCATCCCATACATCTCGCAGCATCCTAACATATGAATTTCTTAGAATTTATGAAAAATCGACTAAGTCCGAGATGCCTTTAAGTAGGGATGCTGTATTTAGATGGGAGATGAAGAAGATCAAGATTCATCTCCATGCAGCATCCCATTCATCTCGCAGCATCCTAACATATTTTTTTTTTAGAATTAATGAAAAATCGACTAAGTCCGAGATGCCTTTAAGTAGGGATGCTGTATTAAGACGGGAGATGAAGAAGATCAAGATTCATCTCCATGCAGCATCACATTCATCTCTCAGCATCCTAACATATGTTTTTCTTAGAATTTATGAAAAATCGACTAAGTCCGAGATGCCTTTAAGTAGGGATGCTGTATTGCGATGGGAGATGTAAAAGATCAAGATTCATCTCCATGCAGCATCCCATTCATCTCCCAGCATCCTAACATATGTTTTTCTATGAATTTATGAAAAATCGACTAAGTCCGAGATGCCTTTAAGTAGGGATGCTGTATTAAGATGGGAGATGAAGGAGATCAAGATTCATCTCCATGCAGCATCCAATTCATCTCGCAGCATCCTAACATATGAATGTCTATGAATTTATAAAAAATCGACTAAGTCCGAGATGCCTTTAAGTAGGGATGCTGTATTGAGATGAGAGATGTAGGAGATCAAGATTCATCTCCATGCAGCATCCCATTCATCTCCCAGCATCCTAACATATGAATTTCTATGAATTTATGAAAAATCGACTAAGTCCGAGATGCCTTTAAGTAGGAATGCTGTATTAAGATGGGAGATGAAGGAGATCAAGATTCATCTCCATGCAGCATCCAATTCATCTCGCAGCATCCTAACATATGAATTTCTTAGAATTTATGAAAAATCGACTAAGTCTGAGATCCCTTCAAGTAGGGATGCTGTATTAAGACGGGAGATGAAGAAGATCAAGATTCATCTCCATGCAGCATCCCATTCATCTCGCAGCATCCAAACATATGTTTTTCTTAGAATTTATTAAAAATCGACTAAGTCTGAGATCCCTTCAAGTAGGGATGCTGTATTAAGACGGGAGATGAAGAAGATCAAGATTTATCTACATGCAGCATCCCATTCATCTCTCAGCATCCTAACATATGAATTTCTTAGAATTTATGTAAAATCGACTAAGTCCGAGATGCCTTTAAGTAGGGAAGCTGTATTAAGATGGGAGATGAAGAAGATCAAGATTCATCTCCATGCAGCATCCCATTCATCTCGCAGCATCCTAACATATGTTCTACTGAGTCCGAGATTCCTTAAAGTAGGGATGCTGTATTAAAATGGGAGATGTAGGAGATCAAGATTCATCTCCATGCAGCATCCCATTCATCTCGCAACATCCTTACATATGTTTTTCTTAGAATTTATGAAAAATCGACTAAGTCCGAGATGCCTTTAAGTAGGGATGCTGTATTAAGATGGGAGATGAAGAAGATCAAGATTCATCTCCATGCAGCATCCCATTCATCTCGCAGCATCCTAACATATGTTTTTTTTAGAATTTATGAAAAATCGACTAAGTCCGAGATGCCTTTAAGCAGGGATGCTGTATTAAGATGGGAGATGAAGAAGATCAAGATTCATCTCCATGCAGCATCCCATTCATCTCGCAGCATCCTAACATATGTTTTTCTTAGAATTTATGAAAAATAGACTAAGTCCGAGATGCCTTTAAGTAGGGATGCTGTATTGAGATGGGAGATGTAGGAGATCAAGATTCATCTCCATGCAGCATCCCATTTATCTCCCAGCATCCTAACATAAGTTTTTCTTAGAATTTATGAAAAATCGACTAAGTCCGAGATGCCTTTAAGTAGGGATGCTGTATTAAGATGGGTGATGAGGAAGATCAAGATTCATCTCCGCGTAGCATCCCATTCATCTCGCAGCATCCTAACATATGTTTTTCTTAGAATTTATGAAAAATCGACTAAGTCCGAGATGCCTTTAAGTAGGGATGCTGTATTAAGATGGGAGATGAAGAAGATCAAGATTCATCTCCATGCAGCATCCCATTCATCTCGCAGCATCCTAACATATGTTTTTCTTAGAATTTATGAAAAATCGACTAAGTCCGAGATGCCTTTAAGTGGGGATGCTGTATTAAGATGGGAGATGAAGAAGATCAAGATTCATCTCCATGCAGGATCCCATTCATCTCGCAGCATCCTAACATATGTTTTTCTTAGAATTTATGAAAAATCGACTAAGTCCGAGATGCCTTTAAGTAGGGATGCTGTATTGAGATGGGAGATGTAGGAGATCAAGATTCATCTCCATGCAGCATCCCATTTATCTCCCAGCATCCTAACATATGAATTTCTTAGAATTTATGAAAAATCGACTAAGTCCGAGATGCCTTTAAGTAGGGATGCTGTATTAAGATGGGAGATGAAGAAGATCAAGATTCATCTCCATGCAGCATCCCATTCATCTCCCAGCATCCTAACATATGAATTTCTTAGAATTTATGAAAAATCGACTAAGTCCGAGATGCCTTTAAGTAGGGATGCTGTATTAAGATGGGAGATGAAGAAGATCAAGATTCATCTCCATGCAGCATCCCATTCATCTCCCAGCATCCTAACATATGAATTTCTATGAATTTATGAAAAATCGACTAAGTCCGAGATGCCTTTAAGTAGGGATGCTGTATTGAGATGAGAGATGTAGGAGATCAAGATGCATCTCCATGCAGCATCCCATTCATCTCGCAGCATCCTAACATATGTTTTTCTTAGAATTTATGAAAAATCGACTAAGTCCGAGATGCCTTTAAGTAGGGATGCTGTATTAAGATGGGAGATGAAGGAGATCGAGATTAATCTCCATGCAGCATCCCATTTATCTCGCAGCATCCTAACATATGTTTTTCTTAGAATTTATGAAAAATCGACTAAGTCCGAGATGCTTTTAAGTAGGGATGCTGTATTAAGATGGGAGATGAGGAAGATCAAGATTCATCTCAATGCAGCATCCCATTCATCTCGCATCATCCTAACATATGTTTTTCTTAGAATTTATGAAAAATCGGCTAAGTCCGAGATGCCTTTAAGTAGGGAAGCTGTATTAAGATGGGAGATGAAGAAGATCAAGATTCATCTCCATGCAGCATCCCATTTATCTCGCAGCATCCTAACATATGTTTTTCTTAGAATTTATGAAAAATCGACTAAGTCCGAGATGCTTTTAAGTAGGGATGCTGTATTAAGATGGGAGATGAGGAAGATCAAGATTCATCTCAATGCAGCATCCCATTCATCTCGCAGCATCCTAACATATGTTTTTCTTAGAATTTATGAAAAATCGACTAAGTCCGAGATGCTTTTAAGTAGGGATGCTGTATTAAGAAGGGAGATGAGGAAGATCAAGATTCATCTCCATGCAGCATCCCATTCATCTCGCAGCATCCTAACATATGTTTTTTTTAGAATTTATGAAAAATCGACTAAGTCCGAGATGCCTTTAAGTAGGGATGCTGTATTAAGATGGGAGATGAAGAAGATCAAGATTCGTCTCCATGCAGCATCCCATTCATCTCGCAGCATCCTAACAATTGTTTTTCTTAGAATTTATGAAAAATCGACTAAGTCCGAGATGCCTTTAAGTAGGGATGCTGTATTAAGATGGGAGATTAAGAAGATCAAGATTCATCTCCATGCAGCATCCCATTCATCTGGCAGCATCCTAACATATGTTTTCCTTAGAATTTATGAAAAACCGACTAAGTCCGAGATGCCTTTAAGTAGGGATGCTGTATTAAGATGGGAGATGAAGAAGATCAAGATTCATCTCCATGCAGCATCCCATTCATCTGGCAGCATCCTAACATATGTTTTCCTTAGAATTTATGAAAAACCGACTAAGTCCGAGATGCCTTTAAGTAGGGATGCTGTATTAAGGAGGGAGATGAAGAAGATCAAGATTCATCTCCATGCAGCATCCCATTCATCTCCCAGCATCCTAACATATGCTTTTCTTAGAATTTATGAAAAATCGACTTAGTCCGAGATGCCTTTAAGTAGGGATGCTGTATTAAGATGGGAGATGAAAAAGATCAAGATCCATCTCCATGCAGCATCCCATTCATCTCCCAGCATCCAAACATATGAATTTCTTAGAATTTATGAAAAATCGACTAAGTCCGAGATGCCTTTAAGTAGGGATGCTGTATTAATATGAGAGATGAAGAAGATCAAGATTCATCTCCATGCAGCATCCCATTCATCTCGCAGCATCCTAACATATGATTTTCTTAGAACTTATGAAAAATCGACTAAGTCCGAGATGCCTTTAAGCAGGGATGCTGTATTAAGACCGGAGATAAAGAAGATCATGATTCATCTCCATGCAGCATCCCATTCATCTCGCAGCATCCTAACATATGTTTTTCTAAGAATTTATGAAAAATCGACTAAGTCCGAGATGCCTTCAAGTAGGGATGCTGTATTAAGATGGGAGATGAAGAAGATCAAGATTCATCTCCATGCAGCATCCCATTCATCTCGCAGCATCCAAACATATGTTTTTCTTAGAATTTATTAAAAATCGACTAAGTCCGAGATGCCTTTAAGTAGGGATGCTGTATTAAGATGGGAGATGTAGGAGATCAAGATTCATCTCCATGCAGCATCCCATTCATCTCGCAGCATCCTAACATATGTTTTTCTTAGAATTTATGAAAAATCGACTAAGTCCGAGATGCCTTTAAGTGGGGATGCTGTATTAAGATGGGAGATGAAGAAGATCAAGATTCATCTCCATGCAGGATCCCATTCATCTCGCAGCATCCTAACATAAGTTTTTCTTAGAATTTATGAAAAATCGACTAAGTCCGAGATGCCTTTAAGTAGGGATGCTGTATTAAGATGGGTGATGAGGAAGATCAAGATTCATCTCCGCGTAGCATCCCATTCATCTCGCAGCATCCTAACATATGTTTTTCTTAGAATTTATGAAAAATAGATGCCGCCTTGATTCATCTCCATGCAGCATCCCAAGCAAGATTCATCTCCATGCAGCATCCCATTCATCTCCCAGCATCCTAACATATGAATTTCTATGAATTTATGAAAAATCGACTAAGTCCGAGATGCCTTTAAGTAGGGATGCTGTATTGAGATGAGAGATGTAGGAGATCAAGACTCATCTCCATGCAGCATCCCATGCATCTCGCAGCATCTTAACATATGAATTTCTATGAATTTATGAAAAATCGACTAAGTCCGAGATGCATTTAAGTAGGGATGCTGTATTAAGATGGGAGATGTAGGAGATCAAGATGCATCTCCATGCAGCATCCCATTCATCTCGCAGCATCCTAACATATGTTTTTCTTAGAATTTATGAAAAATCGACTAAGTCCGAGATGCATTTAAGTAGGGATGCTGTATTAAGATGGGAGATGAAGTAGATCAAGATTCATCTCCATGCAGCATCCCATTCATCTCGCAGCATCCTAACATATGAATTTCTATGAATTTATGAAAAATCGACTAAGTCCGAGATGCATTTAAGTAGGGATGCTGTATTAAGATGGGAGATGAAGTAGATCAAGATTCATCTCCATGCAGCATCCCATTCATCTCGCAGCATCCTAACATATGTTTTTCTTAGAATTTATGAAAAATCGACTAAGTCCGAGATGCATTTAAGTAGGGATGCTGTATTAAGATGGGAGATGAAGAAGATCAAGATTCATCTCCATGCAGCATCCCATTCATCTCGCAGCATCCTAACATATGTTTTTCTTAGAATTTATGAAAAATCGACTAAGTCCGAGATGGCTTTAAGTAGGGATGCTGTATTGAGATGAGAGATGTAGGAGATCAAGATTCATCTCCATGCAGCATTCCATTCATCTCGCAGCATCCTAACATATGAATTTCTATGAATTTATGAAAAATCGACTAAGTCCGAGATGCCTTTAAGTAGGGATGCTGTATTGAGATGGGAGATGTAGGAGATCAAGATTCATCTCCATGCAGCATCCCATTCATCTCCCAGCATCCTAACATATGAATTTCTTAGAATTTATGAAAAATCGACTAAGTCCGAGATGCCTTTAAGTAGGGATGCTGTATTAAGATGGGAGATGTAGGAGATCAAAATGCATCTCCATGCAGCATCCCATTCATCTCCCAGCATCCTAACATATGAATTTCTTAGAATTTATTAAAAATCGACTAAGTCCGAGATGCATTTAAGTAGGGATGCTGTATTAAGATGGGAGATGAAGTAGATCAAGATTCATCTCCATGCAGCATCCCATTCATCTCGCAGCATCCTAACATATGAATTTCTATGAATTTATGAAAAATCGACTAAGTCCGAGATGCATTTAAGTAGGGATGCTGTATTAAGATGGGAGATGAAGTAGATCAAGATTCATCTCCATGCAGCATCCCATTCATCTCCCAGAATCCTAACATATGTTTTTCTTAGAACTTATGAAAAATCGACTAAGTCCGAGATGCCTTTAAGTAGGGATGCTGTATTGAGATGGGAGATGTAGGAGATCAAGATTCATCTCCATGCAGCATCCCATTCATCTCGCAGCATCCTAACATATGAATTTCTATGAATTTATGAAAAATCGACTAAGTCCCAGATGCCTTTAAGTAGGGATGCTGTATTGAGATGGGAGATGTAGGAGATCAAGATTCATCTCCATGCAGCATCCCATTCATCTCCCAGCATCCTAACATATGAATTTCTAAGAATTTATGAAAAATCGACTAAGTCCGAGATGGCTTTAAGTAGGGATGCTGTATTAAGAAGGGAGATGAAGAAGATCAAGATTCATCTCCATGCAGCATCCCATTCATCTCGCAGCATCCTAACATATGTTTTTCTTAGAATTTATGGAAAATCGACTAAGTCCGAGATGCCTTTAAGTAGGGATGCTGTATTAAGATGGGAGATGCAAAAGATCAAGATTCATCTCCATGCAGCATTCCATTCAACTCCCAGCATCCTAACATATGTTTTTCTTAGAATTTATGAAAAATCGACTAAGTCCGAGATGCCTTTAAGTAGGGATGCTGCGTTAAGATGGGAGATGAAGAAGATCAAGATTCATCTCCATGCAGCATCCCATTCATCTCGCAGCATCCTAACATATGTTTTTCTTAGAATTTATGAAAAATCGACTTAGTCCGAGATGCCTTTAAGTAGGGATGCTGTATTAAGATGGGAGATGAAGAAGATCAAGATTCATCTCCATGCAGAATCCCATTTATCTCCCAGCATCCTAACATATGTTTTTCTTAGAATTTATGGAAAATCGACTAAGTCCGAGATGCCTTTAAGTAGGGATGCTGTATTAAGATGGGAGATGAAGAAGATCAAAATTCTTATCCATGCAGCATCCCATTCATCTCCCAGCATCCTAACATATGTTTTTCTTAGAATTTATGAAAAATCGACTAAGTCCGAGATGCCTTTAAGTAGGGATGCTGTATTAAGATGGGAGATGAAGAAGATCAATATTCATCTCCATGCAGCATCCCATTCATCTCTCTGCATCCTAACATATGTTTTTCTGAGAATTTATGAAAAATCGACTAAGTCCGCGATGCCTTTAAGAAGGGATGCTGTATTAAGATGGGAGATGAAGAAGATCAAGATTCATCTCCATGCAGCATCCCATTCATCTCCCAGCATCCTAACATATGTTTTTCTTAGAATTTATGGAAAATCGACTAAGTCCGAGATGCCTTTAAGTAGGGATGCTGTATTAAGATGGGAGATGAAGAAGATCAAGATTCATCTCCATGCAGCATCCCATACATCTCGCAGCATCCTAACATATGTTTTTCTTAGAATTTATGAAAAATCGACTAAGTCCGAGATGCTTTTAAGTAGGGATGCTGTATTGAGATGGGAGATGAAGAAGATCAAGATTCATCTCCATGCAGCATCCCATTCATCTCGCAGCATCCTAACATATGTTTTTCTTAGAATTTATGAAAAATCGACTAAGTCCGAGATGCCTTCAAGTAGGGATGCTGTATTAAGATGGGAGATGAAGAAGATCAAGATTCATCTCCATGCAGCATCCCATTCATCTCGCAGCATCCTAACATATGTTTTTCTTAGAATTTATGAAAAATCGACTAAGTCCGAGATGCCTTTAAGTAGGGATGCTGTATTAAAATGGGAGATGAAGAAGATCAAGATTCATCTCCGTGCAGCATCCCATTCATCTCCCAGCATCCTAACATATGTTTTTCTTAGAATTTATGAAAAATCGACTAAGTCCAAGATGCCTTTTAGTAGGGATGCTGTATTAAGATGGGAGATGAAAAAAGATCAAGATTCATCTCTATGCAGCATCCCATTCATCTCCCAGCATTTTTACATATGAATTTTTTAGAATTTATGAAAAATCGACTAAGTCCGAGATGCCTTTAAGTAGGGATGCTGTATTGAGATGGGAGATGAAGAAGATCAAGATTCATCTCCATGCAGCATCCCATTCATCTCGCAGGATCCTTACAAATGTTTCTCTTAGAATTTATGAAAAATCGACTAAGTCCGAGATGCCTTTAAGTAGGGATGCTGTATTGAGATGGGAGATGAAGAAGATCAAGATTCATCTCCATGCAGCATCCCATTCCTCTCGCAGCATCCTAACATATGAATTTCTTAGAATTTATGAAAAATCGACTAAGTCCGAGATGCCTTTAAGTAGGGATGCTGTATTAAGATGGGAGATGTAGGAGATCAAGATTCATCTCCATGCAGCATCCCATTCATCTCCCAGCATCCTAACATATGAATTTCTTAGAATTTATTAAAAATCGACTAAGTCCGAGATGCCTTTAAGTAGGGATGCTGTATTAAGATGGGAGATGAAGAAGATCAAGATTCATCTCCATGCAGCATCCCATTCATCTCCCAGCATCCTAACATATGAATTTCTATGAGTTTATGAAAAATCGACTAAGTCCGAGATGCCTTTAAGTAGGGATGCTGTATTAAGATGGGAGATGGAGTAGATCAAGATTCATCTCCATGCAGCATCCCATTCATCTCCCAGCATCCTAACATATGAATTTCTATGAATTTATGAAAAATCGACTAAGTCCGAGATGGCTTTAAGTAGGGATGCTGTATTAAGATGGGAGATGTAGGAGATCAAGATGCATCTCCATGCAGCATCCCATTCATCTCGCAGCATCCTAACATATGTTTTTCTTAGAATTTATGAAAAATCGACTAAGTCCAAGATGCCTTTTAGTAGGGATGCTGTATTAAGATGGGAGATGAAAAAAGATCAAGATTCATCTCTATGCAGCATCCCATTCATCTCCCAGCATTTTTACATATGAATTTTTTAGAATTTATGAAAAATCGACTAAGTCCGAGATGCCTTTAAGTAGGGATGCTGTATTGAGATGGGAGATGAAGAAGATCAAGTTTCATCTCCATGCAGCATCCCATTCATCTCGCAGGATCCTTACAAATGTTTCTCTTAGAATTTATGAAAAATCGACTAAGTCCGAGATGCCTTTAAGTAGGGATGCTGTAATAAGATGGGAGATGAAGAAGATCAAGATTCATCTCCATGCAGCATCCCATTCATCTCCCAGCATCCTAACATATGTTTTTCTTAGAATTTATGAAAAATCGACTAAGTCCGAGATGCCTTTAAGTAGGGATGCTGTATTAAGATGGGAGATGAAGAAGATCAAGATTCATCTCCATGCAGCATCCCATTCATCTCGCAGCATCCTAACATATGAATTTCTTAGAATTTATGAAAAATCGACTAAGTCCGAGATGGCTTTAAGTAGGGATGCTGTATTAAGATGGGAGATGTAGGAGATCAAAATGCATCTCCATGCAGCATCCCATTCATCTCCCAGCATCCTAACATATGAATTTCTTAGAATTTATTAAAAATCGACTAAGTCCGAGATGCCTTTAAGTAGGGATGCTGTATTAAGATGGGAGATGAAGAAGATCAAGATTCATCTCCATGCAGCATCCCATTCATCTCCCAGCATCCTAACATATGAATTTCTATGAATTTATGAAAAATCGACTAAGTCCGAGATGCCTTTAAGTAGGGATGCTGTATTGAGATGGGAGATGGAGTAGATCAAGATTCATCTCCATGCAGCATCCCATTCATCTCGCAGCATCCTAACATATGAATTTCTATGAATTTATGAAAAATCGACTAAGTCCGAGATGGCTTTAAGTAGGGATGCTGTATTAAGATGGGAGATGTAGGAGATCAAGATGCATCTCCATGCAGCATCCCATTCATCTCGCAGCATCCTAACATATGTTTTTCTTAGAATTTATGAAAAATCGACTAAGTCCGAGATGCATTTAAGTAGGGATGCTGTATTAAGATGGGAGATGAAGTAGATCAAGATTCATCTCCATGCAGCATCCCATTCATCTCGCAGCATCCTAACATATGAATTTCTATGAATTTATGAAAAATCGACTAAGTCCGAGATGCATTTAAGTAGGGATGCTGTATTAAGATGGGAGATGAAGTAGATCAAGATTCATCTCCATGCAGCATCCCATTCATCTCGCAGCATCCTTACAAATGTTTCTCTTAGAATTTATGAAAAATCGACTAAGTCCGAGATGCCTTTAAGTAGGGATGCTGTATTGAGATGGGAGATGAAGAAGATCAAGATTCATCTCCATGCAGCATCCCATTCATCTCGGAGCATCCTAACATATGTTTTTCTTAGAATTTATGAAAAATCGACTAAGTCCGAGATGCATTTAAGTAGGGATGCTGTATTAAGATGGGAGATGAAGTAGATCAAGATTCATCTCCATGCAGCATCCCATTCATCTCGCAGCATCCTAACATATGAATTTCTATGAATTTATGAAAAATCGACTAAGTCCGAGATGCATTTAAGTAGGGATGCTGTATT
Source organism: Anopheles coustani (assembly GCF_943734705.1). Taxonomy (NCBI): domain Eukaryota; kingdom Metazoa; phylum Arthropoda; class Insecta; order Diptera; family Culicidae; genus Anopheles; species Anopheles coustani. The sequence continues at coordinate 209,748 of NW_026525138.1, read as the reverse complement.
AAGATGGGAGATGAAGTAGATCAAGATTCATCTCCATGCAGCATCCCATTCATCTCGCAGCATCCTAACATATGAATTTCTATGAATTTATGAAAAATCGACTAAGTCCGAGATGCATTTAAGTAGGGATGCTGTATTAAGATGGGAGATGAAGTAGATCAAGATTCATCTCCATGCAGCATCCCATTCATCTCGCAGCATCCTAACATATGTTTTTCTTAGAATTTATGAAAAATCGACTAAGTCCGAGATGCATTTAAGTAGGGATGCTGTATTAAGATGGGAGATGAAGAAGATCAAGATTCATCTCCATGCAGCATCCCATTCATCTCGCAGCATCCTAACATATGTTTTTCTTAGAATTTATGAAAAATCGACTAAGTCCGAGATGCATTTAAGTAGGGATGCTGTATTAAGATGGGAGATGTAGGAGATCAAGATGCATCTCCATGCAGCATCCCATTCATCTCGCAGCATCCTAACATATGTTTTTCTTAGAATTTATGAAAAATCGACTAAGTCCGAGATGCATTTAAGTAGGGATGCTGTATTAAGATGGGAGATGAAGTAGATCAAGATTCATCTCCATGCAGCATCCCATTCATCTCGCAGCATCCTAACATATGAATTTCTATGAATTTATGAAAAATCGACTAAGTCCGAGATGCATTTAAGTAGGGATGCTGTATTAAGATTGGAGATGAAGTAGATCAAGATTCATCTCCATGCAGCATCCCATTCATCTCGCAGCATCCTAACATATGTTTTTCTTAGAATTTATGAAAAATCGACTAAGTCCGAGATGCATTTAAGTAGGGATGCTGTATTAAGATGGGAGATGAAGAAGATCAAGATTCATCTCCATGCAGCATCCCATTCATCTCGCAGCATCCTAACATATGTTTTTCTTAGAATTTATGAAAAATCGACTAAGTCCGAGATGGCTTTAAGTAGGGATGCTGTATTGAGATGAGAGATGTAGGAGATCAAGATTCATCTCCATGCAGCATTCCATTCATCTCGCAGCATCCTAACATATGAATTTCTATGAATTTATGAAAAATCGACTAAGTCCGAGATGCCTTTAAGTAGGGATGCTGTATTGAGATGGGAGATGTAGGAGATCAAGATTCATCTCCATGCAGCATCCCATTCATCTCCCAGCATCCTAACATATGAATTTCTTAGAATTTATGAAAAATCGACTAAGTCCGAGATGCCTTTAAGTAGGGATGCTGTATTAAGATGGGAGATGTAGGAGATCAAGATTCATCTCCATGCAGCATCCCATTTACCACGCAGCATCCTAACATATGTTTTTCTTAGAATTTATGAAAAATCGACTAAGTCCGAGATGCCTTTAAGTAGGGATGCTGTATTAAGATGGGAGAAGATGAAGATCAAGATTCATCTCCATGCAGCATTCCATTCATCTCGCAGCATCCTAACATATGTTTTTCTTAGAATTTATGAAAAATCGACTAAGTCCGAGATGCCTTTAAGTAGGGATGCTGTATTAAGATGGGAGATGAAGAAGATCAAGATTCATCTCCATGCAGCATCCCATTCATCTCGCAGCATCCTAACATATGTTTTTCTTAGAATTTATGAAAAATCGACTAAGTCCGAGATGCCTTTAAGTAGGGATGCTGTATTAAAATGGGAGATGAAGAAGATCAAGATTCATCACCGTGCAGCATCCCATTCATCTCCCAGCATCCTAACTTATGTTTTTCTTAGAATTTATGAAAAATCGACTAAGTCCGAGATGCCTTTAAGTAGGGATGCTGTATTAAGATGGGAGATGAAGAAGATCAAGATTCATCTCCATGCAGCATCCCATTCATCTCGCAGCAACCTAACATATGTTTTCTTAGAATTTATGAAAAATCGACTAAGTCCGAGATGCCTTTAAGTAGGGATGCTCTATTAAGATGGGAGCTGAAGAAGATCAAGATTCATCTCCATGCAGCATCCCATTCATCTCCCAGCATCTCAACATATGAATTTCTTAGAATTCATGAAAAATCGACTAAGTCCGAGATGCCTGTAAGTAGGGATGCTGTATTGAGATGGGAGATGGAGTAGATCAAGATTCATCTCCATGCAGCATCCCATTCATCTCGCAGCATCCTAACATATGAATTTCTATGAATTTATGAAAAATCGACTAAGTCCGAGATGGCTTTAAGTAGGGATGCTGTATTAAGATGGGAGATGTAGGAGATCAAGATGCATCTCCATGCAGCATCCCATTCATCTCGCAGCATCCTAACATATGTTTTTCTTAGAATTTATGAAAAATCGACTAAGTCCGAGATGCATTTAAGTAGGGATGCTGTATTAAGATGGGAGATGAAGTAGATCAAGATTCATCTCCATGCAGCATCCCATTCATCTCGCAGCATCCTAACATATGAATTTCTATGAATTTATGAAAAATCGACTAAGTCCGAGATGCATTTAAGTAGGGATGCTGTATTAAGATGGGAGATGAAGTAGATCAAGATTCATCTCCATGCAGCATCCCATTCATCTCGCAGCATCCTTACAAATGTTTCTCTTAGAATTTATGAAAAATCGACTAAGTCCGAGATGCCTTTAAGTAGGGATGCTGTATTGAGATGGGAGATGAAGAAGATCAAGATTCATCTCCATGCAGCATCCCATTCATCTCGCAGCATCCTAACATATGTTTTTCTTAGAATTTATGAAAAATCGACTAAGTCCGAGATGCATTTAAGTAGGGATGCTGTATTAAGATGGGAGATGAAGTAGATCAAGATTCATCTCCATGCAGCATCCCATTCATCTCGCAGCATCCTAACATATGAATTTCTATGAATTTATGAAAAATCGACTAAGTCCGAGATGCCTTTAAGTAGGGATGCTGTATTGAGATGGGAGATGTAGGAGATCCAGATTCATCTCCATGCAGCATCCCATTCATCTCGCAGGATATTTACAAATGTTTCTCTTAGAATTTATGAAAAATCGACTAAGTCCGAGATGCCTTTAAGTAGGGATGCTGTATTGAGATGGGAGATGAAGAAGATCAAGATTCATCTCCATGCAGCATCCCATTCATCTCGGAGCATCCTAACATATGTTTTTCTTAGAATTTATAAAAAATCGTCAAAGTCCGAGATGCCTTTAAGTAGGGATGCTGTATTAAGATGGGAGATGAAGAAGATCAAGATTCATCTCCATGCAGCATCCCATTCATCTCGCAGCATCATAACATATGTTTTTCTTAGAATTTATGAAAAATCGACTAAGTCCGAGATGCCTTCAAGTAGGGATGCTGTATTAAGATGGGAGATGAAGAAGATCAAGATTCATCTCCATGCAGCATCCCATTCATCTCGCAGCATCCTAACATATGAATTTCTATGAATTTATGAAAAATCGACTAAGTCCGAGATGCATTTAAGTAGGGATGCTGTATTGAGATGGGAGATGAAGTAGATCAAGATTCATCTCCATGCAGCATCCCATTCATCTCGCAGCATCCTTACAAATGTTTCTCTTAGAATTTATGAAAAATCGACTAAGTCCGAGATGCCTTTAAGTAGGGATGCTGTATTGAGATGGGAGATGAAGAAGATCAAGATTCATCTCCATGCAGCATCCCATTCATCTCGGAGCATCCTAACATATGTTTTTCTTAGAATTTATGAAAAATCGACTAAGTCCGAGATGCATTTAAGTAGGGATGCTGTATTAAGATGGGAGATGAAGTAGATCAAGATTCATCTCCATGCAGCATCCCATTCATCTCGCAGCATCCTAACATATGAATTTCTATGAATTTATGAAAAATCGACTAAGTCCGAGATGCATTTAAGTAGGGATGCTGTATTAAGATGGGAAATGAAGTAGATCAAGATTCATCTCCATGCAGCATCCCATTCATCTCGCAGCATCCTAACATATGTTTTTCTTAGAATTTATGAAAAATCGACTAAGTCCGAGATGCATTTAAGTAGGGATGCTGTATTAAGATGGGAGATGAAGAAGATCAAGATTCATCTCCATGCAGCATCCCATTCATCTCGCAGCATCCTAACATATGTTTTTCTTAGAATTTATGAAAAATCGACTAAGTCCGAGATGCATTTAAGTAGGGATGCTGTATTAAGATGGGAGATGTAGGAGATCAAGATGCATCTCCATGCAGCATCCCATTCATCTCGCAGCATCCTAACATATGTTTTTCTTAGAATTTATGAAAAATCGACTAAGTCCGAGATGCATTTAAGTAGGGATGCTGTATTAAGATGGGAGATGAAGTAGATCAAGATTCATCTCCATGCAGCATCCCATTCATCTCGCAGCATCCTAACATATGTTTTTCTTAGAATTTATGAAAAATCGACTAAGTCCGAGATGCATTTAAGTAGGGATGCTGTATTAAGATGGGAGATGAAGAAGATCAAGATTCATCTCCATGCAGCATCCCATTCATCTCGCAGCATCCTAACATATGTTTTTCTTAGAATTTATGAAAAATCGACTAAGTCCGAGATGGCTTTAAGTAGGGATGCTGTATTGAGATGAGAGATGTAGGAGATCAAGATTCATCTCCATGCAGCATTCCATTCATCTCGCAGCATCCTAACATATGAATTTCTATGAATTTATGAAAAATCGACTAAGTCCGAGATGCCTTTAAGTAGGGATGCTGTATTGAGATGGGAGATGTAGGAGATCAAGATTCATCTCCATGCAGCATCCCATTCATCTCCCAGCATCCTAACATATGAATTTCTTAGAATTTATGAAAAATCGACTAAGTCCGAGATGCCTTTAAGTAGGGATGCTGTATTAAGATGGGAGATGTAGGAGATCAAGATTCATCTCCATGCAGCATCCCATTTACCACGCAGCATCCTAACATATGTTTTTCTTAGAATTTATGAAAAATCGACTAAGTCCGAGATGCCTTTAAGTAGGGATGCTGTATTAAGATGGGAGAAGATGAAGATCAAGATTCATCTCCATGCAGCATTCCATTCATCTCGCAGCATCCTAACATATGTTTTTCTTAGAATTTATGAAAAATCGACTAAGTCCGAGATGCCTTTAAGTAGGGATGCTGTATTAAGATGGGAGATGAAGAAGATCAAGATTCATCTCCATGCAGCATCCCATTCATCTCGCAGCATCCTAACATATGTTTTTCTTAGAATTTATGAAAAATCGACTAAGTCCGAGATGCCTTTAAGTAGGGATGCTGTATTAAAATGGGAGATGAAGAAGATCAAGATTCATCACCGTGCAGCATCCCATTCATCTCCCAGCATCCTAACTTATGTTTTTCTTAGAATTTATGAAAAATCGACTAAGTCCGAGATGCCTTTAAGTAGGGATGCTGTATTAAGATGGGAGATGAAGAAGATCAAGATTCATCTCCATGCAGCATCCCATTCATCTCGCAGCAACCTAACATATGTTTTCTTAGAATTTATGAAAAATCGACTAAGTCCGAGATGCCTTTAAGTAGGGATGCTCTATTAAGATGGGAGCTGTAGAAGATCAAGATTCATCTCCATGCAGCATCCCATTCATCTCCCAGCATCTCAACATATGAATTTCTTAGAATTCATGAAAAATCGACTAAGTCCGAGATGCCTGTAAGTAGGGATGCTGTATTGAGATGGGAGATGAAGAAGATCAAGATCCATCTCCATGCAGCATCCCATTAATCTCGCAGCATCCTTACATATGTTTTTCTTAGAATTTATGAAAAATCGACTAAGTCCGAGATGCCTCTAAGTAGGGATGCTGTATTGAGATGGGAGATGTAGGAGATCAAGATTCATCTCCATGCAGCATCTCATTCATCTCGCAGCATCCTAACATAAGTTTTTCTAAGAATTTATTAAAAATCGACTAAGTCCGAGATGCCTTTAAGTAGGGATGCTGTATTGAGATGGGAGATGTAGGAGATCAAGATTCATCTCCATGCAGCATCCCATTCATCTCGCAGCATCCTAACATATGTTTTTCTTAGAATTTATAAAAAATCGTCAAAGTCCGAGATGCCTTTAAGTAGGGATGCTGTATTAAGATGGGAGATGAAGAAGATCAAGATTCATCTCCATGCAGCATCCCATTCATCTCGCAGCATCCTTCCATATGTTTTTCTTAGAATTTATGAAAAATCGACTAAGTCCGAGATGCCTTCAAGTAGGGATGCTGTATTAAGATGGGAGACGAAGAAGATCAAGATTCATCTCCATGCAGCATCCCATTCATCTCGCAGCATCCTAACATATATTTTTTTTAGAATTAATGACAAATCGACTAAGTCCGAGATGCCTTTAAGTAGGGATGCTGTATTAAGATGGGAGATGAAGAAGATCAAGATTCATCTCCATGCAGCATCCCATACATCTCGCAGCATCCTAACATATGTTTTTCTTAGAATTTATGAAAAATCGACTAAGTCCGAGATGCTTTTAAGTAGGGATGCTGTATTGAGATGGGAGATGAAGAAGATCAAGATTCATCTCCATGCAGCATCCCATTCATCTCGCAGCATCATAACATATGTTTTTCTTAGAATTTATGAAAAATCGACTAAGTCCGAGATGCCTTCAAGTAGGGATGCTGTATTAAGATGGGAGATGAAGAAGATCAAGATTCATCTCCATGCAGCATCCCATTCATCTCGCAGCATCCTAACATATGTTTTTCTTAGAATTTATGAAAAATCGACTAAGTCCGAGATGCCTTTAAGTAGGGATGCTGTATTAAAATGGGAGATGAAGAAGATCAAGATTCATCTCCGTGCAGCATCCCATTCATCTCCCAGCATCCTAACTTATGTTTTTCTTAGAATTTATGAAAAATCGACTAAGTCCAAGATGCCTTTTAGTAGGGATGCTGTATTAAGATGGGAGATGAAAAAAGATCAAGATTCATCTCTATGCAGCATCCCATTCATCTCCCAGCATTTTTACATATGAATTTTTTAGAATTTATGAAAAATCGACTAAGTCCGAGATGCCTTTAAGTAGGGATGCTGTATTGAGATGGGAGATGAAGAAGATCAAGATTCATCTCCATGCAGCATCCCATTCATCTCGCAGGATCCTTACAAATGTTTCTCTTAGAATTTATGAAAAATCGACTAAGTCCGAGATGCCTTTAAGTAGGGATGCTGTATTGAGATGGGAGATGAAGAAGATCAAGATTCATCTCCATGCAGCATCCCATTCCTCTCGCAGCATCCTAACATATGAATTTCTTAGAATTTATGAAAAATCGACTAAGTCCGAGATGCCTTTAAGTAGGGATGCTGTATTAAGATGGGAGATGTAGGAGATCAAGATTCATCTCCATGCAGCATCCCATTCATCTCCCAGCATTTTTACATATGAATTTTTTAGAATTTATGAAAAATCGACTAAGTCCGAGATGCCTTTAAGTAGGGATGCTGTATTGAGATGGGAGATGAAGAAGATCAAGTTTCATCTCCATGCAGCATCCCATTCATCTCGCAGGATCCTTACAAATGTTTCTCTTAGAATTTATGAAAAATCGACTAAGTCCGAGATGCCTTTAAGTAGGGATGCTGTAATAAGATGGGAGATGAAGAAGATCAAGATTCATCTCCATGCAGCATCCCATTCATCTCCCAGCAACCTAACATATGTTTTTCTAAGAATTTATGAAAAATCGACTAAGTCCGAGATGCCTTTAAGTAGGGATGCTGTATTAAGATGGGAGATGAAGAAGATCAAGATTCATCTCCATGCAGCATCCCATTCATCTCGCAGCATCCTAACATATGAATTTCTATGAATTTATGAAAAATCGACTAAGTCCGAGATGCCTTTAAGTAGGGATGCTGTATTGAGATGGGAGATGTAGGAGATAAAGATTCATCTGCATGCAGCATCCCATTCATCTCCCAGCATCCTAACATATGAATTTCTTAGAATTTATGAAAAATCGACTAAGTCCGAGATGGCTTTAAGTAGGGATGCTGTATTAAGATGGGAGATGTAGGAGATCAAGATTCATCTCCATGCAGCATCCCATTCATCTCCCAGCATTTTTACATATGAATTTTTTAGAATTTATGAAAAATCGACTAAGTCCGAGATGCCTTTAAGTAGGGATGCTGTATTGAGATGGGAGATGAAGAAGATCAAGATTCATCTCCATGCAGCATCCCATTCATCTCGCAGGATCCTTACAAATGTTTCTCTTAGAATTTATGAAAAATCGACTAAGTCCGAGATGCCTTTAAGTAGGGATGCTGTATTGAGATGGGAGATGAAGAAGATCAAGATTCATCTCCATGCAGCATCCCATTCCTCTCGCAGCATCCTAACATATGAATTTCTTAGAATTTATGAAAAATCGACTAAGTCCGAGATGCCTTTAAGTAATGATGCTGTATCGAGATGGGAGATGAAGAAGATCAAGATTCATCTCCATGCAGCATCCCATTCATCTCGCAGCATCCTAACATATGAATTTCTATGAATTTATGAAAAATCGACTAAGTCCGAGATGCCTTTAAGTAGGGATGCTGTATTGAGATGGGAGATGTAGGAGATCCAGATTCATCTCCATGCAGCATCCCATTCATCTCGCAGGATCCTTACAAATGTTTCTCTTAGAATTTATGAAAAATCGACTAAGTCCGAGATGCCTTTAAGTAGGGATGCTGTATTGAGATGGGAGATGAAGAAGATCAAGATTCATCTCCATGCAGCATCCCATTCATCTCGGAGCATCCTAACATATGTTTTTCTTAGAATTTATGAAAAATCGACTAAGTCCGAGATGCATTTAAGTAGGGATGCTGTATTAAGATGGGAGATGAAGAAGATCAAGATTCATCTCCATGCAGCATCCCATTCATCTCGCAGCATCCTAACATATGAATTTCTTAGAATTTATGAAAAATCGACTAAGTCCGAGATGGCTTTAAGTAGGGATGCTGTATTAAGATGGGAGATGTAGGAGATCAAAATGCATCTCCATGCAGCATCCCATTCATCTCCCAGCATCCTAACATATGAATTTCTTAGAATTTATTAAAAATCGACTAAGTCCGAGATGCCTTTAAGTAGGGATGCTGTATTAAGATGGGAGATGAAGAAGATCAAGATTCATCTCCATGCAGCATCCCATTCATCTCCCAGCATCCTAACATATGAATTTCTATGAGTTTATGAAAAATCGACTAAGTCCGAGATGCCTTTAAGTAGGGATGCTGTATTGAGATGGGAGATGGAGTAGATCAAGATTCATCTCCATGCAGCATCCCATTCATCTCGCAGCATCCTAACATATGAATTTCTATGAATTTATGAAAAATCGACTAAGTCCGAGATGGCTTTAAGTAGGGATGCTGTATTGAGATGAGAGATGTAGGAGATCAAGATTCATCTACATGCAGCATCATATTCATCCCGCAGCATCCTAACATATGAATTTCTTAGAATTTATGAAAAATCGACTAAGTCCGAGATGCCTTTCAGTAGGGATGCTGTATTGAGATGAGAGATGAAGAAGATCAAGATTCATCTCCACGCAGCATCCCATTCATCTCGCAGCATCCTAACATATGAATTTCTATGAATTCATGAAAAATCGACTAAGTCCGAGATGCCTTTAAGTAGGGATGCTGTGTTGAGATGGGAGATGTAGGAGATCAAGATTCATCTCCATGCAGCATCTCATTCATCTCGCAGCATCCTTACATATGAATTTCTATGAATTCATGAAAAATCGACTAAGTCCGAGATGCCTTTAAGTAGGGATGCTGTATTGAGATGGGAGATGTAGGAGATCAAGATTCATCTCCATGCAGCATCTCATTCACCTCCCAGCATCCTAACATATGAATTTCTAAGAATTTATGAAAAATCGACTAAGTCCGAGATGCCTTTAAGTAGGGATGCTGTATTGAGATGGGAGATGTAGGAGATCAAGATTCATCTCCATGCAGCATCCCATTCATCTCGCAGCATCCTAACATATGAATTTCTTAGAATTTATGAAAAATCGACTAAGTCCGATATGCCTTTAAGTAGGGATGCTGTATTGAGATGGGAGATGTAGGAGATCAAGATTCATCTCCATGCAGCATCCCATTCATCTCGCAGCATCCTAACATATGAATTTCTTAGAATTTATGAAAAATCGACTAAGTCCGAGATGCCTTTCAGTAGGGATGCTGTATTGAGATGAGAGATGTAGGAGATCAAGATTCATCTCCATGCAGCATCCCATTCATCTCCCAGCATCCTCGCATATGAATTTCTTAGAATTTATGAAAAATCGACTAAGTCCGAGATGGCTTTAAGTAGGAATGCTGTATTGAGATGGGAGATGTAGGAGATCAAGATTCATCTCCATGCAGCATCCCATTCATCTCGCAGCATCCTTACATATGAATTTCTATGAATTCATGAAAAATCGACTAAGTCCGAGATTCCTTTAAGTAGGGATGCTGTATTGAGATGGGAGATGTAGGAGATCAAGATTCATCTCCATGCAGCATCCCATTCATCTCCCAGCATCCTCACATATGAATTTCTTAGAATTTATGAAAAATCGACTAAGTCCGATATGCCTTTAAGTAGGGATGCTGTATTGAGATGGGAGATGTAGGAGATCAAGATTCATCTCCATGCAGCATCCCATTCATCTCCCAGCATCCTCACATATGAATTTCTTAGAATTTATGAAAAATCGACTAAGTCCGAGATGGCTTTAAGTAGGAATGCTGGTTTGAGATGGGAGATGTAGGAGATCAAGATTCATCTCCATGCAGCATCCCATTCATCTCGCAGCATCCTTACATATGAATTTCTATGAATTCATGAAAAATCGACTAAGTCCGAGATGCCTTTAAGTAGGGATGCTGTATTGAGATGGGAGATGTAGGAGATCAAGATTCATCTCCATGCAGCATCTCATTCACCTCCCAGCATCCTAACATATGAATTTCTAAGAATTTATGAAAAATCCACTAAGTCCGAGATGGCTTTAAGTAGGGATGCTGTATTGAGATGGGAGATGTAGGAGATCAAGATTCATCTCCATGCAGCATCCCATTCATCTCCCAGCATCCTAACATATGAATTTCTTAGAATTTATGAAAAATCGACTAAGTCCGAGATGCCTTTAAGTAGGGATGCTGTATTAAGATGGGAGATGAAGAAGATCAAGATTCATCTCCATGCAGCATCCCATACATCTCGCAGCATCCTAACATATGTTTTTCTTAGAATTTATGAAAAATCGACTAAGTCCGAGATGCATTTAAGTAGGGATGCTGTATTAAGATGGGAGATGAAGAAGATCAAGATTCATCTCCATGCAGCATCCAATTCATCTCGCAGCATCCTAACATATGTTTTTCATAGAATTTATGAAAAATCGACTAAGTCCGAGATGGCTTTAAGTAGGGATGCTGTATTGAGATGAGAGATGTAGGAGATCAAGATTCATCTCCATGCAGCATCCCATTCATCTCGCAGCATCCTAACATATGAATTTCTATGAATTTATGAAAAATCGACTAAGTCCGAGATGCCTTTAAGTAGGGATGCTGTATTGAGATGGGAGATGTAGGAGATCAAGATTCATCTCCATGCAGCATCCCATTCATCTCGCAGCATCCTAACATATGTTTTTCTTAGAATTTATGAAAAATCGACTAAGTCCGAGATGCCCTTAAGTCAGGATGCTGTATTGAGATGGGAGATGAAGAAGATCAAGATTCATCTCCATGCAGCATCCCATTCATCTCCCAGCATCCTAACATATGTTTTTCTTAGAATTTATGAAAAATCGACTAAGTCCGAGATGCATTTAAGTAGGGATGCTGTATTAAGATGGGAGATGAAGTAGATCAAGATTCATCTCCATGCAGCATCCCATTCATCTCGCAGCATCCTAACATATGAATTTCTATGAATTTATGAAAAATCGACTAAGTCCGAGATGGCTTTAAGTAGGGATGCTGTATTGAGATGAGAGATGTAGGAGATCAAGATTCATCTCCATGCAGCATCCCATTCATCTCGCAGCATCCTAACATATGAATTTCTATGAATTTATGAAAAATCGACTAAGTCCGAGATGCCTTTAAGTAGGGATGCTGTATTGAGATGGGAGATGTAGGAGATCAAGATTCATCTCCATGCAGCATCCCATTTATCTCCCAGCATCCTAACATATGAATTTCTTAGAATTTATGAAAAATCGACTAAGTCCGAGATGCTTTTAAGTAGGGATGCTGTATTAAGATGGGAGATGAAGAAGATCAAGATTCCTCTCCATGCAGCATCCCATTCATCTCCCAGCATCCTAACATATGAATTTCTATGAATTTATGAAAAAATCGACTAAGTCCGAGATGCCTTCAAGAAAGGATGCTGTATTGAGATGAGAGATGAAGAAGATCAAGATTCATCTCAATGCAGCATCCCATTCATCTCGCAGCATCCTAACATATGTTTTTCTTAGAATTTATGAAAAATCGACTAAGTCCGAGATGCCTTTAAGTAGGGATGCTGTATTAAGATGGGAGATGAAGAAGATCAAGATTCATCTCCATGCAGCATCCCATACATCTCGCAGCATCCTAACATATGTTTTTCTAAGAACTTATGAAAAATCGACTAAGTCCAAGATGCATTTAAGTAGGGATGCTGTATTAAGATGGGAGATGAAGAAGATCAAGATTCATCTCCATGCAGCATCCCATTCATCTCGCAGCATCCTAACATATGTTTTTCTTAGAATTTATGAAAAATCGACTAAGTCCGAGATGCCTTTAAGTAGGGATGCTGTATTAAGATGGGAGATGCAGAAGATCAAGATTCATCTCCATGCAGCATCCCATTCATCTCGCAGCATCCTAACATATGAATTTCTTAGAATTTATGAAAAATCGACTAAGTCCGAGATGCCTTTAAGTAGGGATGCTGTATTAAGATGGGAGATGTAGAAGATCAAGATTCATCTCAATACAGCATCCCATTCATCTCGCAGCATCCTTACATATGAATTTCTAAGAATTTATGAAAAATCGACTAAGTCCGAGATGCCTTTAAGTAGGGATGCTGTATTAAGATGGGAGATGAAGAAGATCAAGATTCATCTCCATGCAGCATCCCATTCATCTCGCAGCATCCTAACATATGAATTTCTTAGAATTTATGAAAAATCGACTTAGTCCGAACTGCCTTTAAGTAGGGATGCTGTATTGAGATGGGAGATGAAGAAGATCAAAATTCATCTCTATGCAGCATCCCATTCATCTCGCAGCATCCTTACATATGAATTTCTTAGAATTTATGAAAAATCGACTAAGTCCGAGATGCCTTTAAGTAGGGTTGCTGTATTAAGATGGGAGATAAAGAAGATCAAGATTCATCTCCATGCAGCATCCCATTCATCTCGCAGCATCCTAACATATGTTTTTCTTAGAATATATGATAAATCGACTAAGTCCGAGATGCCTGCAAGAAGGGATGCTGTATTAAGATGAGAGATGAAGAAGATCAAGATTCATCTCCATGCAGCATCCCATTCATCTCGCAGCATCCTAACATATGTTTTTTTTAGAATTAATGAAAAATCGACTAAGTCCGAGATGCCTTTAAGTAGGGATACTGTATTAAGATGGGAGATGTAGAAGATCAAGATTCATCTCCATGCAGCATCCCATTCATCTCGCAGCATCCTTACATATGAATTTCTAAGAATTTATGAAAAATCGACTAAGTCCGAGATGCCTTTAAGTAGGGATGCTGTATTGAGATGGGAGATGTGGGAGATCAAGATTCATCTCCATGCAGCATCCCATTCATCTCGCAGCATCCTTACATATGAATTTCTTAGAATTTATGGAAAATCGACTAAGTCCGAGATGCCTTTAAGTAGGGATGCTGTATTGAGATGGGAGATGTAGGAGATCAAGGTTCATCTCCATGCAGCATCCCATTCATCTCCAAGCATCCTAACATATGAATTTCTAAGAATTTATGAAAAATCGACTAAGTCCGAGATGCCTTTAAGTAGGGATGCTGTATTGAGATGGGAGATGTAGGAGATCAAGGTTCATCTCCATGCAGCATCCCATTCATCTCGCAGCATCCTAACATATGAATTTCTAAGAATTTATGAAAAATCGACTAAGTCCGAGATGCCTGTAAGTAGGGATGCTGTATCGAGATGGGAGATGTAGGAGATCAAGATTCATCTCCATGCAGCATCCCATTCATCTCGCAGCATCCTAACATATGAATTTCTTAGAATTTATGAAAAATCGACTTAGTCCGAGATGCCTTTAAGTAGGGATGCTGTATTGAGTTGGGAGATGTAGGAGATCAAGGTTCATCTCCATGCAGCATCCCATTCATCTCCCAGCATCCTAACATATGAATTTATAAGAATTTATGAAAAATCGACTAAGGCCGAGATGCCTTTAAGTAGGGATGCTGTATCGAGATGGGAGATGAAGAAGATCAAGATTCATCACCATGCAGCATCCCATTCATCTCGCAGCATCCTTACACATGTTTTTCTAAGAATTTATGAAAAATCGACTAAGTCCGAGATGCCTTTAAGTAGGGATGCTGTTTTAAGATGGGAGATGAAGAAGATCAAGATTCATCTCCATGCAGCATCCCATTCATCTCCCAGCATCCTAACATATGAATTTCTATGAATTTATGAAAAATCGACTAAGTCCGAGATGCCTTTAAGTAGGGATGCTGTATTGAGATGAGAGATGTAGGAGATCAAGATTCATCTCCATGCAGCATCCCATTCATCTCGCAGCATCCTAACATATGAATTTCTATGAATTTATGAAAAATCGACTAAGTCCGAGATGCCTTCAAGTAGGGATGCTGCATGGAGATGAGAGATGTAGGAGATCAAGATTCATCTCCATGCAGCATCCCATTCATCTCGCAGCATCCTAACATATGAATTTCTTAGAATTTATGAAAAATCGACTAAGTCCGAGATGCCTTTAAGTAGGGATGCTCTATTAAGATGGGAGATGAAGAAGATCAAGATACATCTCCATGCAGCATCCCATTCATCTCGCAGCATCCTAACATATGAATTTCTTAGAATTTATGAAAAATCGACTAAGTCCGAGATGCGTTTGAGTAGGGATGCTGTATTAAGATGGGAGATGTAGAAGATCAAGATTCTTCTCCATGCAGCATCCCATTCATCTCGCAGCATCCTAACATATGAATTTCTATGAATTTATGAAAAATCGACTAAGTCCGAGATGCCTTTAAGTAGGGATGCTGTATTGAGATGGGAGATGTGGGAGATCAAGATTCATCTCCATGCAGCATCCCATTCATCTCGCAGCATCCTTACATATGAATTTCTTAGAATTTATGGAAAATCGACTAAGTCCGAGATGCCTTTAAGTAGGGATGCTGTATTGAGATGGGAGATGTAGGAGATCAAGGTTCATCTCCATGCAGCATCCCATTCATCTCCAAGCATCCTAACATATGAATTTCTAAGAATTTATGAAAAATCGACTAAGTCCGAGATGCCTTTAAGTAGGGATGCTGTATTGAGATGGGAGATGTAGGAGATCAAGATTCATCTCCATGCAGCATCCCACTCATCTCGCAGCATCCTAACATATGTTTTTCTAAGAACTTATGAAAAATCGACTAAGTCCAAGATGCATTTAAGTAGGGATGCTGTATTAAGATGGGAGATGAAGAAGATCAAGATTCATCTCCATGCAGCATCCCATTCATCTCGCAGCATCCTAACATATGTTTTTCTTAGAATTTATGAAAAATCGACTAAGACCGAGATGCCTTTAAGTAGGGATGCTGTATTAAGATGGGAGATGAAGAAGATCAAGATTAATCTCCATGCAGCATCCCATTCATCTCGCAGCATCCTAACATATGTTTTTCTGAGAATTTATGAAAAATCGACTAAGTCCGAGATGCCTTTAAGTAGGGATGCTGTATTAAGATGGGAGATGAAGAAGATCAAGATTAATCTCCATGCAGCATCCCATTCATCTCGCATCATCCCAACATATGTTTTTCTTAGAATTTATGAAAAATCGACTAAGTCCGAGATGCCTTTAAGTAGTCATGCTGTATTAAGATGGGAGATGAAGAAGATCAAGATTTATCTCCATGCAGCATCCCATTTATCTCCCAGCATCCTAACATATGTTTTTCTTAGAATTTATGAAAAATCGACTAAGTCCGAGATGCCTTTAAGTAGGTATGCTGTATTAAGATGGGAGATGAAGAAGATCAAGATTCATCTCCATGCAGCATCTGATTCATCTCGCAGCATCCTAACATATGTTTTTCTTAGAATTTATGAAAAATCGACTAAGTCCGAGATGCCTTTAAGTAGGGATGCTGTATTAAGATGGGAGATGAAGAAGATCAAGATTTATCTCCATGCAGCATCCCATTCATCTCCCAGCATCCTAACATATGTTTTTCTTAGAATTTATGAAAAATCGACTAAGTCCGAGATGCCTTTAAGTAGGGATGTTGTATTAAGATGGGAGATGAAGAAGATCAAGATTCATCTCCATGCAGCATCCCATTCATCTCGCAGCATCCTAACATATGAATTTCTAAGAATTTATGAAAAATCGACTAAGTCCGAGATGCCTTTAAGTAGGGATGCTGTATTAAGATGGGAGATGTAGGAGATCAAGATGCATCTCCATGCAGCATCCCATTCATCTCGCAGCATCCTAACATATGAATTTCTATGAATTTATGAAAAATCGACTAAGTCCGAGATGCATTTAAGTAGGAATGCTGTATTAAGATGGGAGATGAAGTAGATCAAGATTCATCTCCATGCAGCATCCCATTCATCTCGCAGCATCCTAACATATGAATTTCTATGAATTTATGAAAAATCGACTAAGTCCGAGATGCCTTTAAGTAGGGATGCTGTATTGAGATGAGAGATGTAGGAGATCAATATTCATCTCCATGCAGCATCCCATTCATCTCGCAGCATCCTAACATATGAATTTCTATGAATTTATGAAAAATCGACTAAGTCCGAGATGCCTTTAAGTAGGGATGCTGTATTGAGATGGGAGATGTAGGAGATCAAGATTCATCTCCATGCAGCATCCCATTCATCTTGCAGCATCCTAACATATGTTTTTCTTAGTTTTTATGAAAAATCGATTAAGTCCGAGATGCCTTTAAGTAGGAATGCTGTATTAAGATGGGAGATGAAGAAGATCAAGATTCATCTCCATGCAGCATCCCATTCATCTCGCAGCATCCTAACATATGTTTTTCTTAGAATTTATGAAAAATCGACTAAGTCCGAGATGCCTTTAAGTAGGAATGCTGTATTAAGATGGGAGATGAAGAAGATCAAGATTCATCTCCATGCAGCATCTTATGCATCTCGCAGCATCTTAACATATGTTTTTCTTAGAATTTATGAAAAATCGACTAAGTCCGAGATACCTTTAAGTAGGGATGCTGTATTAAGATGGGAGATGAAGAAGATCAAGATTCATCTCCATGCAGCATCCAATTCATCTCGCAGCATCCTAACATTTGAATTTCTTAGAATTTATGAAAAATCGACCAAGTCCGAGATGCCTTTAAGTAGGGATGCTGTATTAAGATGGGAGATGAAGACGATCAAGATTCATCTCCATGCAGCATCCCATTCATCTCGCAGCATCCTTACATATGTTTTTCTTAGAATTTATGAAAAATCGACTAAGTCCGAGATGCCTTTAAGTAGGGATGCTGTATTAAGATGGGAGATGAAGAAGATCAAGATTCATCTCCATGCAGCATCCCATTCATCTCGCTGCATCCAAACATATGTTTTTCTAAGAATTTATGGAAAATCGACTAAGTCCGAGATGCCTTTAAGTAGGTATGCTGTATTGATATGGGAGATGTAGAAGATCTAGATTCATCTCCATGCAGCATCCTATTCATCTCGCAGCATCCTAACATATGTTTTTCTTAGAATTTATGAAAAATCGACTAAGTCCGAGATGCATTTAAGTAGGCATGCTGTATTAAGATGGGAGATGAGGAAGATCAAGATTCATCTCCATGCAGCATCTCATTCATCCCCCAGCATCCTAACATATGTTTTTCTATGAATTTATGAAAAATCGACTAAGTCCGAGATGCCTTTAAGTAGGCATGCTGTATTAAGATGGGAGATGAGGAAGATCAAGATTCATCTCCATGCAGCATCTCATTCATCTCCCAGCATCCTAACATATGAATTTCTTAGAATTTATGAAAAATCGACTAAGTCCGAGATGCCTTTAAGTAGGGATGCTGTATTGAGATGAGAGATGTAGGAGATCAAGATTCATCTACATGCAGCATCATATTCATCCCGCAGCATCCTAACATATGAATTTCTTAGAATTTATGAAAAATCGACTAAGTCCGAGATGCCTTTCAGTAGGGATGCTGTATTGAGATGAGAGATGAAGAAGATCAAGATTCATCTCCACGCAGCATCCCATTCATCTCGCAGCATCCTAACATATGAATTTCTATGAATTCATGAAAAATCGACTAAGTCCGAGATGCCTTTAAGTAGGGATGCTGTGTTGAGATGGGAGATGTAGGAGATCAAGATTCATCTCCATGCAGCATCTCATTCATCTCGCAGCATCCTTACATATGAATTTCTATGAATTCATGAAAAATCGACTAAGTCCGAGATGCCTTTAAGTAGGGATGCTGTATTGAGATGGGAGATGTAGGAGATCAAGATTCATCTCCATGCAGCATCTCATTCACCTCCCAGCATCCTAACATATGAATTTCTAAGAATTTATGAAAAATCGACTAAGTCCGAGATGCCTTTAAGTAGGGATGCTGTATTGAGATGGGAGATGTAGGAGATCAAGATTCATCTCCATGCAGCATCCCATTCATCTCGCAGCATCCTAACATATGAATTTCTTAGAATTTATGAAAAATCGACTAAGTCCGATATGCCTTTAAGTAGGGATGCTGTATTGAGATGGGAGATGTAGGAGATCAAGATTCATCTCCATGCAGCATCCCATTCATCTCGCAGCATCCTAACATATGAATTTCTTAGAATTTATGAAAAATCGACTAAGTCCGAGATGCCTTTCAGTAGGGATGCTGTATTGAGATGAGAGATGTAGGAGATCAAGATTCATCTCCATGCAGCATCCCATTCATCTCCCAGCATCCTCGCATATGAATTTCTTAGAATTTATGAAAAATCGACTAAGTCCGAGATGGCTTTAAGTAGGAATGCTGTATTGAGATGGGAGATGTAGGAGATCAAGATTCATCTCCATGCAGCATCCCATTCATCTCGCAGCATCCTTACATATGAATTTCTATGAATTCATGAAAAATCGACTAAGTCCGAGATTCCTTTAAGTAGGGATGCTGTATTGAGATGGGAGATGTAGGAGATCAAGATTCATCTCCATGCAGCATCCCATTCATCTCCCAGCATCCTCACATATGAATTTCTTAGAATTTATGAAAAATCGACTAAGTCCGATATGCCTTTAAGTAGGGATGCTGTATTGAGATGGGAGATGTAGGAGATCAAGATTCATCTCCATGCAGCATCCCATTCATCTCCCAGCATCCTCACATATGAATTTCTTAGAATTTATGAAAAATCGACTAAGTCCGAGATGGCTTTAAGTAGGGATGCTGTTTTGAGATGGGAGATGTAGGAGATCAAGATTCATCTCCATGCAGCATCCCATTCATCTCGCAGCATCCTTACATATGAATTTCTATGAATTCATGAAAAATCGACTAAGTCCGAGATGCCTTTAAGTAGGGATGCTGTATTGAGATGGGAGATGTAGGAGATCAAGATTCATCTCCATGCAGCATCTCATTCACCTCCCAGCATCCTAACATATGAATTTCTAAGAATTTATGAAAAATCCACTAAGTCCGAGATGGCTTTAAGTAGGGATGCTGTATTGAGATGGGAGATGTAGGAGATCAAGATTCATCTCCATGCAGCATCCCATTCATCTCCCAGCATCCTAACATATGAATTTCTTAGAATTTATGAAAAATCGACTAAGTCCGAGATGCCTTTAAGTAGGGATGCTGTATTAAGATGGGAGATGAAGAAGATCAAGATTCATCTCCATGCAGCATCCCATACATCTCGCAGCATCCTAACATATGTTTTTCTTAGAATTTATGAAAAATCGACTAAGTCCGAGATGCATTTAAGTAGGGATGCTGTATTAAGATGGGAGATGAAGAAGATCAAGATTCATCTCCATGCAGCATCCAATTCATCTCGCAGCATCCTAACATATGTTTTTCATAGAATTTATGAAAAATCGACTAAGTCCGAGATGGCTTTAAGTAGGGATGCTGTATTGAGATGAGAGATGTAGGAGATCAAGATTCATCTCCATGCAGCATCCCATTCATCTCGCAGCATCCTAACATATGAATTTCTATGAATTTATGAAAAATCGACTAAGTCCGAGATGCCTTTAAGTAGGGATGCTGTATTGAGATGGGAGATGTAGGAGATCAAGATTCATCTCCATGCAGCATCCCATTCATCTCGCAGCATCCTAACATATGTTTTTCTTAGAATTTATGAAAAATCGACTAAGTCCGAGATGCCCTTAAGTCAGGATGCTGTATTGAGATGGGAGATGAAGAAGATCAAGATTCATCTCCATGCAGCATCCCATTCATCTCCCAGCATCCTAACATATGTTTTTCTTAGAATTTATGAAAAA
This sequence comes from Anopheles coustani, assembly GCF_943734705.1. Lineage (NCBI taxonomy): Eukaryota > Metazoa > Arthropoda > Insecta > Diptera > Culicidae > Anopheles > Anopheles coustani. The sequence goes on along the minus strand of NW_026525138.1, from coordinate 188,951 downwards.
TCGACTAAGTCCGAGATGCATTTAAGTAGGGATGCTGTATTAAGATGGGAGATGAAGTAGATCAAGATTCATCTCCATGCAGCATCCCATTCATCTCGCAGCATCCTAACATATGAATTTCTATGAATTTATGAAAAATCGACTAAGTCCGAGATGGCTTTAAGTAGGGATGCTGTATTGAGATGAGAGATGTAGGAGATCAAGATTCATCTCCATGCAGCATCCCATTCATCTCGCAGCATCCTAACATATGAATTTCTATGAATTTATGAAAAATCGACTAAGTCCGAGATGCCTTTAAGTAGGGATGCTGTATTGAGATGGGAGATGTAGGAGATCAAGATTCATCTCCATGCAGCATCCCATTTATCTCCCAGCATCCTAACATATGAATTTCTTAGAATTTATGAAAAATCGACTAAGTCCGAGATGCTTTTAAGTAGGGATGCTGTATTAAGATGGGAGATGAAGAAGATCAAGATTCCTCTCCATGCAGCATCCCATTCATCTCCCAGCATCCTAACATATGAATTTCTATGAATTTATGAAAAAATCGACTAAGTCCGAGATGCCTTCAAGAAAGGATGCTGTATTGAGATGAGAGATGAAGAAGATCAAGATTCATCTCAATACAGCATCCCATTCATCTCGCAGCATCCTAACATATGTTTTTCTTAGAATTTATGAAAAATCGACTAAGTCCGAGATGCCTTTAAGTAGGGATGCTGTATTAAGATGGGAGATGAAGAAGATCAAGATTCATCTCCATGCAGCATCCCATACATCTCGCAGCATCCTAACATATGTTTTTCTAAGAACTTATGAAAAATCGACTAAGTCCAAGATGCATTTAAGTAGGGATGCTGTATTAAGATGGGAGATGAAGAAGATCAAGATTCATCTCCATGCAGCATCCCATTCATCTCGCAGCATCCTAACATATGTTTTTCTTAGAATTTATGAAAAATCGACTAAGTCCGAGATGCCTTTAAGTAGGGATGCTGTATTAAGATGGGAGATGCAGAAGATCAAGATTCATCTCCATGCAGCATCCCATTCATCTCGCAGCATCCCAACATATGAATTTCTTAGAATTTATGAAAAATCGACTAAGTCCGAGATGCCTTTAAGTAGGGATGCTGTATTAAGATGGGAGATGTAGAAGATCAAGATTCATCTCAATACAGCATCCCATTCATCTCGCAGCATCCTTACATATGAATTTCTAAGAATTTATGAAAAATCGACTAAGTCCGAGATGCCTTTAAGTAGGGATGCTGTATTAAGATGGGAGATGAAGAAGATCAAGATTCATCTCCATGCAGCATCCCATTCATCTCGCAGCATCCTAACATATGAATTTCTTAGAATTTATGAAAAATCGACTTAGTCCGAACTGCCTTTAAGTAGGGATGCTGTATTGAGATGGGAGATGAAGAAGATCAAAATTCATCTCTATGCAGCATCCCATTCATCTCGCAGCATCCTTACATATGAATTTCTTAGAATTTATGAAAAATCGACTAAGTCCGAGATGCCTTTAAGTAGGGTTGCTGTATTAAGATGGGAGATAAAGAAGATCAAGATTCATCTCCATGCAGCATCCCATTCATCTCGCAGCATCCTAACATATGTTTTTCTTAGAATATATGATAAATCGACTAAGTCCGAGATGCCTGCAAGAAGGGATGCTGTATTAAGATGAGAGATGAAGAAGATCAAGATTCATCTCCATGCAGCATCCCATTCATCTCGCAGCATCCTAACATATGTTTTTTTTAGAATTAATGAAAAATCGACTAAGTCCGAGATGCCTTTAAGTAGGGATACTGTATTAAGATGGGAGATGTAGAAGATCAAGATTCATCTCCATGCAGCATCCCATTCATCTCGCAGCATCCTTACATATGAATTTCTAAGAATTTATGAAAAATCGACTAAGTCCGAGATGCCTTTAAGTAGGGATGCTGTATTGAGATGGGAGATGTGGGAGATCAAGATTCATCTCCATGCAGCATCCCATTCATCTCGCAGCATCCTTACATATGAATTTCTTAGAATTTATGGAAAATCGACTAAGTCCGAGATGCCTTTAAGTAGGGATGCTGTATTGAGATGGGAGATGTAGGAGATCAAGGTTCATCTCCATGCAGCATCCCATTCATCTCCAAGCATCCTAACATATGAATTTCTAAGAATTTATGAAAAATCGACTAAGTCCGAGATGCCTTTAAGTAGGGATGCTGTATTGAGATGGGAGATGTAGGAGATCAAGGTTCATCTCCATGCAGCATCCCATTCATCTCGCAGCATCCTAACATATGAATTTCTAAGAATTTATGAAAAATCGACTAAGTCCGAGATGCCTGTAAGTAGGGATGCTGTATCGAGATGGGAGATGTAGGAGATCAAGATTCATCTCCATGCAGCATCCCATTCATCTCGCAGCATCCTAACATATGAATTTCTTAGAATTTATGAAAAATCGACTTAGTCCGAGATGCCTTTAAGTAGGGATGCTGTATTGAGTTGGGAGATGTAGGAGATCAAGGTTCATCTCCATGCAGCATCCCATTCATCTCCCAGCATCCTAACATATGAATTTATAAGAATTTATGAAAAATCGACTAAGGCCGAGATGCCTTTAAGTAGGGATGCTGTATCGAGATGGGAGATGAAGAAGATCAAGATTCATCACCATGCAGCATCCCATTCATCTCGCAGCATCCTTACACATGTTTTTCTAAGAATTTATGAAAAATCGACTAAGTCCGAGATGCCTTTAAGTAGGGATGCTGTTTTAAGATGGGAGATGAAGAAGATCAAGATTCATCTCCATGCAGCATCCCATTCATCTCCCAGCATCCTAACATATGAATTTCTATGAATTTATGAAAAATCGACTAAGTCCGAGATGCCTTTAAGTAGGGATGCTGTATTGAGATGAGAGATGTAGGAGATCAAGATTCATCTCCATGCAGCATCCCATTCATCTCGCAGCATCCTAACATATGAATTTCTATGAATTTATGAAAAATCGACTAAGTCCGAGATGCCTTCAAGTAGGGATGCTGCATGGAGATGAGAGATGTAGGAGATCAAGATTCATCTCCATGCAGCATCCCATTCATCTCGCAGCATCCTAACATATGAATTTCTTAGAATTTATGAAAAATCGACTAAGTCCGAGATGCCTTTAAGTAGGGATGCTCTATTAAGATGGGAGATGAAGAAGATCAAGATACATCTCCATGCAGCATCCCATTCATCTCGCAGCATCCTAACATATGAATTTCTTAGAATTTATGAAAAATCGACTAAGTCCGAGATGCGTTTGAGTAGGGATGCTGTATTAAGATGGGAGATGTAGAAGATCAAGATTCTTCTCCATGCAGCATCCCATTCATCTCGCAGCATCCTAACATATGAATTTCTATGAATTTATGAAAAATCGACTAAGTCCGAGATGCCTTTAAGTAGGGATGCTGTATTGAGATGGGAGATGTGGGAGATCAAGATTCATCTCCATGCAGCATCCCATTCATCTCGCAGCATCCTTACATATGAATTTCTTAGAATTTATGGAAAATCGACTAAGTCCGAGATGCCTTTAAGTAGGGATGCTGTATTGAGATGGGAGATGTAGGAGATCAAGGTTCATCTCCATGCAGCATCCCATTCATCTCCAAGCATCCTAACATATGAATTTCTAAGAATTTATGAAAAATCGACTAAGTCCGAGATGCCTTTAAGTAGGGATGCTGTATTGAGATGGGAGATGTAGGAGATCAAGATTCATCTCCATGCAGCATCCCACTCATCTCGCAGCATCCTAACATATGTTTTTCTAAGAACTTATGAAAAATCGACTAAGTCCAAGATGCATTTAAGTAGGGATGCTGTATTAAGATGGGAGATGAAGAAGATCAAGATTCATCTCCATGCAGCATCCCATTCATCTCGCAGCATCCTAACATATGTTTTTCTTAGAATTTATGAAAAATCGACTAAGACCGAGATGCCTTTAAGTAGGGATGCTGTATTGAGATGGGAGATGTAGGAGATCAAGATTCATCTCCATGCAGCATCCCATTCATCTCCCAGCATCCTAACATATGAATTTCTTAGAATTTATGAAAAATCGACTAAGTCCGAGATGCCTTTAAGTAGGGATGCTGTATTGAGATGGGAGATGTAGGAGATCAAGATTCATCTCCATGCAGCATCCCATTCATCTCGCAGCATCCTAACATATGAATTTCTAAGAATTTATGAAAAATCGACTAAGTCCGAGATACCTTTAAGTAGGGATGCTGAATTGAGATGGGAGATGTAGGAGATCAAGATTCATCTCCATGCAGCATCCCATTCATCTCGCAGCATCCTAACACATGAATTTCTTAGAATTTATGAAAAATCGACTAAGTCCGAGATGCCTTTAAGTAGGGATGCTGTATTGAGATGGGAGATGTAGGAGATCAAGATGCATCTCCATGCAGCATCCCATTCATCTCGCAGCATCCTAACATATGAATTTCTTAGAATTTATGAAAAATCGACTAAGTCCGAGATGCCTTTAAGTAGGGATGCTGTATTGAGATGGGAGATGTAGGAGATCAAGATTCATCTCCATGCAGCATCCCATTCATCTCGCAGCATCCTTACATATGAATTTCTTAGAATTTATGGAAAATCGACTAAGTCCGAGATGCCTTTAAGTAGGGATGCTGTATTGAGATGGGAGATGTAGGAGATCAAGGTTCATCTCCATGCAGCATCCCATTCATCTCCAAGCATCCTAACATATGAATTTCTAAGAATTTATGAAAAATCGACTAAGTCCGAGATGCCTTTAAGTAGGGATGCTGTATTGAGATGGGAGATGTAGGAGATCAAGATTCATCTCCATGCAGCATCCCACTCATCTCGCAGCATCCTAACATATGTTTTTCTAAGAACTTATGAAAAATCGACTAAGTCCAAGATGCATTTAAGTAGGGATGCTGTATTAAGATGGGAGATGAAGAAGATCAAAATTCATCTCTATGCAGCATCCCATTCATCTCGCAGCATCCCAACATATGAATTTCTAAGAATTTATGAAAAATTGACTAAGTCCGAGATGCCTTTAAGTAGGGATGCTGTATTGAGATGGGAGATGTAGGAGATCAAGATTCATCTCCATGCAGCATCCCATTCATCTCCCAGCATCCTAACATATGAATTTCTTAGAATTTATGAAAAATCGACTAAGTCCGAGATGGCTTTAAGTAATGATGCTGTATTGAGATGGGAGATGTAGGAGATCAAGATTCATCTCCATGCAGCATCCCATTCATCTCGCAGCATCCTAACATATGAATTTCTAAGAATTTATGAAAAATCGACTAAGTCCGAGATACCTTTAAGTAGGGATGCTGAATTGAGATGGGAGATGTAGGAGATCAAGATTCATCTCCATGCAGCATCCCATTCATCTCGCAGCATCCTAACACATGAATTTCTTAGAATTTATGAAAAATCGACTAAGTCCGAGATGCCTTTAAGTAGGGATGCTGTATTGAGATGGGAGATGTAGGAGATCAAGATTCATCTCCATGCAGCATCCCATTCATATCGCAGCATCCTAACATATGTTTTTCTAAGAACTTATGAAAAATCGACTAAGTCCAAGATGCATTTAAGTAGGGATGCTGTATTAAGATGGGAGATGAAGAAGATCAAGATTCATCTCCATGCAGCATCCCATTCATCTCGCAGCATCCTAACATATGTTTTTCTAAGAACTTATGAAAAATCGACTAAGTCCAAGATGCATTTAAGTAGGGATGCTGTATTAAGATGGGAGATGAAGAAGATCAAGATTCATCTCCATGCAGCATCCCATTCATCTCGCAGCATCCTAACATATCTTTTTCTTAGAATTTATGAAAAATCGACTAAGTCCAAGATGCATTTAAGTAGGGATGCTGTATTAAGATGGGAGATGAAGAAGATCAAGATTCATCTCCATGCAGCATCCCATTCATCTCGCAGCATCCTAACATATGTTTTTCTTAGAATTTATGAAAAATCGACTAAGTCCGAGATGCTTTTAAGTAGGGATGCTGTATTGAGATGGGAGATGTAGGAGATCAAGATTCATCTCCATGCAGCATCCCATTCATATCCCAGCATCCTAACATATGTTTTTCTTAGAATATATGATAAATCGACTAAGTCCGAGATGCCTGCAAGAAGGGATGCTGTATTAAGATGAGAGATGAAGAAGATCAAGATTCATCTCCATGCAGCATCCCATTCATCTCGCAGCATCCTAACATATGAATTTCTTAGAACTTATGCAAAATCGACTAAGTCCGAGATACCTTTAAGTAGGGATGCTGTATTGAGATGGGAGATGTAGGAGATCAAGATTCATCTCCATGCAGCATCCCATTCATCTATCAGCATCCTAACATAGTAATTTCTTAGAATTTATGGAAAATCGACTAAGTCCGAGATGCCTTTAAGTAGGGATGCTGTATTGAGATGGGAGATGTAGAAGATCAAGATTCATCTCCATGCAGCATCCCATTCATATCGCAGCATCCTAACATATGAATTTCTAAGAATTTATGAAAAATCGACTAAGTCCGAGATGCCTTTAAGTAGGGATGCTGTATTAAGATGGGAGATGAAGAAGATCAAGATTCATCTCCATGCAGCATCCCATTCATCTCGCAGCATCCTAACATATGAATTTCTTAGAATTTATGAAAAATCGACTTAGTCCGAACTGCCTTTAAGTAGGGATGCTGTATTGAGATGGGAGATGAAGAAGATCAAGATTCATCTCCATGCAGCATCCCATTCATCTCCCAGCATCCTAACATATGAATTTCTTAGAATTTATGGAAAATCGACTAAGTCCGAGATGCCTTTAAGCAGGGATGCTGTATTAAGACCGGAGATGTAAAAGATCAAGATTCATCTTCATGCAGCATCCCATTCATCTTGCAGCATCCTAACATATGTTTTTCTTAGAATTTATGAAAAATCGACTAAGTCCGAGATTCCCTTAAGTAGGGATGCTGTATTAAGATGGGAGATGAAGAAGATCAAGATCCATCTCCATGCAGCATCCCATTCATCTCCCAGCATCCTAACATATGTTTTTCTTAGAATTTATGAAAAATTGACTAAGTCCGAGATGCCTTTAAGTAGGGATGCTGTATTGAGATGGGAGATGTAGGAGATCAAGATTCATCTCCATGCAGCATCCCATTCATCTCCCAGCATCCTAACATATGTTTTTCTTAGAATTTATGAAAAATCGACTAAGTCCGAGATGGCTTTAAGTAGGGATGCTGTATTGAGATGGGAGATGTAGGAGATCAAGATTCATCTCCATGCAGCATCCCATTCATCTATCAGCATCCTAACATAGTAATTTCTTAGAATTTATGGAAAATCGACTAAGTCCGAGATGCCTTTAAGTAGGGATGCTGTATTGAGATGGGAGATGTAGGAGATCAAGGTTCATCTCCATGCAGCATCCCATTCATCTCCAAGCATCCTAACATATGAATTTCTAAGAATTTATGAAAAATCGACTAAGTCCGAGATGCCTTTAAGTAGGGATGCTGTATTGAGATGGGAGATGTAGGAGATCAAGATTCATCTCCATGCAGCATCCCACTCATCTCGCAGCATCCTAACATATGTTTTTCTAAGAACTTATGAAAAATCGACTAAGTCCAAGATGCATTTAAGTAGGGATGCTGTATTAAGATGGGAGATGAAGAAGATCAAGATTCATCTCCATGCAGCATCCCATTCATCTCGCAGCATCCTAACATATGTTTTTCTTAGAATTTATGAAAAATCGACTAAGTCCGAGATGCCTTTAAGTAGGGATGCTGTATTAAGATGGGAGATGCAGAAGATCAAGATTCATCTCCATGCAGCATCCCATTCATCTCGCAGCATCCTAACATATGAATTTCTTAGAATTTATGAAAAATCGACTAAGTCCGAGATGCCTTTAAGTAGGGATGCTGTATTAAGATGGGAGATGTAGAAGATCAAGATTCATCTCAATGCAGCATCCCATTCATCTCGCAGCATCCTTACATATGAATTTCTAAGAATTTATGAAAAATCGACTAAGTCCGAGATGCCTTTAAGTAGGGATGCTGTATTAAGATGGGAGATGAAGAAGATCAAGATTCATCTCCATGCAGCATCCCATTCATCTCGCAGCATCCTAACATATGAATTTCTTAGAATTTATGAAAAATCGACTTAGTCCGAACTGCCTTTAAGTAGGGATGCTGTATTGAGATGGGAGATGAAGAAGATCAAAATTCATCTCTATGCAGCATCCCATTCATCTCGCAGCATCCTTACATATGAATTTCTTAGAATTTATTAAAAATCGACTAAGTCCGAGATGCCTTTAAGTAGGGTTGCTGTATTAAGATGGGAGATAAAGAAGATCAAGATTCATCTCCATGCAGCATCCCATTCATCTCGCAGCATCCTAACATATGTTTTTCTTAGAATATATGATAAATCGACTAAGTCCGAGATGCCTGCAAGAAGGGATGCTGTATTAAGATGAGAGATGAAGAAGATCAAGATTCATCTCCATGCAGCATCCCATTCATCTCGCAGCATCCTAACATATGTTTTTTTTAGAATTAATGAAAAATCGACTAAGTCCGAGATGCCTTTAAGTAGGGATACTGTATTAAGATGGGAGATGTAGAAGATCAAGATTCATCTCCATGCAGCATCCCATTCATCTCGCAGCATCCTTACATATGAATTTCTAAGAATTTATGAAAAATCGACTAAGTCCGAGATGCCTTTAAGTAGGGATGCTGTATTAAGATGGGAGATGAAGAAGATCAAGATTCATCTCCATGCAGCATCCCATTCATCTCGCAGCATCCTAACATATGAATTTCTTAGAATTTATGAAAAATCGACTTAGTCCGAACTGCCTTTAAGTAGGGATGCTGTATTGAGATGGGAGATGAAGAAGATCAAGATTCATCTCCATGCAGCATCCCATTCATCTCGCAGCATCCTAACATATGAATTTCTTAGAATTTATGAAAAATCGACTAAGTCCGAGATACCTTTAAGTAGGGATGCTGTATTGAGATGGGAGATGTAGGAGATCAAGATTCATCTCCATGCAGCATCCCATTCATCTATCAGCATCCTAACAAAGTAATTTCTTAGAATTTATGGAAAATCGACTAAGTCCGAGATGCCTTTAAGTAGGGATGCTGTATTGAGATGGGAGATGTAGGAGATCAAGATTCATCTCCATGCAGCATCCCATTCATCTTGCAGCATCCTAACATATGAATTTATTAGAATTTATGAAAAATCGACTAAGTCCGAGATGCCTTTAAGTAGGGATGCTGTATTGAGATGGGAGATGTAGGAGATCAAGGTTTATCTCCATGCAGCATCCCATTCATCTCCTAGCATCCTAACATTTGAATTTCTAAGAATTTATGAAAAATCGACTAAGTCCGAGATGCCTTTAAGTAGGGATGCTGTATCGAGATGGGAGATGTAGGAGATCAAGATTCATCTCCATGCAGCATCCCATTCATCTCGCAGCATCCTAACATATGAATTTCTTAGAATTTATGAAAAATCGACTAAGTCCGAGATGCCTTTAAGTAGGGATGCTGTATTGAGTTGGGAGATGTAGGAGATCAAGGTTCATCTCCATGCAGCATCCCATTCATCTCCCAGCATCCTAACATATGAATTTATAAGAATTTATGAAAAATCGACTAAGGCCGAGATGCCTTTAAGTAGGGATGCTGTATCGAGATGGGAGATGTAGGAGATCAAGATTCATCTCCATGCAGCATCCCATTCATCTCCCAGCATCCTAACATATGAATTTCTAAGAATTTATGAAAAATCGACTAAGTCCGAGATGCCGTTAAGTAGGGATGCTGTATTAAGATGGGAGATGAAGAAGATCAAGATTCATCTCCATGCAGCATCCCAATCATCTCGCAGCATCCTAACATATGAATTTCTAAGAATTTATGAAAAATCGACTAAGTCCGAGTTGCCTTTAAGTAGGGATGCTGTATTGAGATGGGAGATGTAGGAGATCAAGGTTCATCTCCATGCAGCATCCCATTCATCTCGCAGCATCCTAACATATGAATTTCTTAGAATTTATGAAAAATCGACTTAGTCCGAGATGCCTTTTAGTAGGGATGCTGTATTAAGATGGGAGATGTAGAAGATCAAGATTCATCTCCATGCAGCATCCCATTCATCTCGCAGCATCCTTACATATGAATTTCTAAGAATTTATGAAAAATCGACTAAGTCCGAGATGCCTTTAAGTAGGGATGCTGTATTAAGATGGGAGATGAAGAAGATCAAGATTCATCTCCATGCAGCATCCCATTCATCTCGCAGCATCCTAACATATGAATTTCTTAGAATTTATGAAAAATCGACTTAGTCCGAACTGCCTTTAAGTAGGGATGCTGTATTGAGATGGAAGATGAAGAAGATCAAGATTCATCTCCATGCAGCATCCCATTCATCTCGCAGCATCCTAACATATGAATTTCTTAGAATTTATGAAAAATGGACTAAGTCCGAGATGCCTTTAAGTAGGTATGCTGTATTAAGATGAGAGATGAAGAAGATCAAAATTCATCTCTATGCAGCATCCCATTCATCTCGCAGCATCCTAACATATGAATTTCTTAGAATTTATGAAAAATCGACTAAGTCCGAGATGCCCTTAAGTAGGGATGCTGTATTGAGTTGGGAGATGTAGGAGATCAAGGTTCATCTCCATGCAGCATCCCATTCATCTCCCAGCATCCTAACATATGAATTTATAAGAATTTATGAAAAATCGACTAAGTCCGAGATGCCTTTAAGTAGGGATGCTGTATTGAGATGGGAGATGTAGGAGATCAAGGTTCATCTCCATGCAGCATCCCATTCATCTCGCAGCATCCTAACATATGAATTTCTAAGAATTTATGAAAAATCGACTAAGTCCGAGATGCCTGTAAGTAGGGATGCTGTATCGAGATGGGAGATGAAAAAAAGATCAAGATTCATCTCCATGCAGCATCCCATTCATCTCGCAGCATCCTAACATATAATTTTCTTAGAATTTATGAAAAATCGACTAAGTCCGAAATGCCTTTAAGTAGGGATGCTGTATTGAGTTGGGAGATGTAGGAGATCAAGATTCATCTCCATGCAGCATCCCATTCATCTCCCAGCATCCTAACATATGTTTTTCTTAGAATTTATGAAAAATCGACTAAGTCTGAGATGCCTTTAAGTAGGGATGCTGTATTAAGATGGGAGATGAAGAAGATCAAGATTCATCTCCATGCAGCATCCCATTCATCTCGCAGCATCCTAACATATAATTTTCTTAGAATTTATGAAAAATCGACTAAGTCCGAGATGCCTTTAAGCAGGGATGCTGTATTAAGATGGGAGATGTAGAAGATCAAGATTCATCTCCATGCAGCATTCGATTCATCTCGCAGCATCCTAACATATATTTTTCTTAGAATTTATGAAAAATCGACTAAGTCCGAGATTCCCTTAAGTAGGGATGCTGTATTAAGATGGGAGATGAAGAAGATCAAGATCCATCTCCATGCAGCATCCCATTCATCTCCCAGCATCCTAACATATGTTTTTCTTAGAATTTATGAAAAATCGACTCAGTCCGAGATGCCTTTAAGTAGGGATGCTGTATTGAGATGGGAGATGTAGGAGATCAAGATTCATCTCCATGCAGCATCCCATTCATCTCCCAGCATCCTAACATATGTTTTTCTTAGAATTTATGAAAAATCGACTAAGTCCGAGATGGCTTTAAGTAGGGATGCTGTATTGAGATGGGAGATGTAGGAGATCAAGATTCATCTCCATGCAGCATCCCATTCATCTATCAGCATCCTAACATAGTAATTTCTTAGAATTTATGGAAAATCGACTAAGTCCGAGATGCCTTTAAGTAGGGATGCTGTATTGAGATGGGAGATGTAGGAGATCAAGGTTCATCTCCATGCAGCATCCCATTCATCTCCAAGCATCCTAACATATGAATTTCTAAGAATTTATGAAAAATCGACTAAGTCCGAGATGCCTTTAAGTAGGGATGCTGTATTGAGATGGGAGATGTAGGAGATCAAGATTCATCTCCATGCAGCATCCCACTCATCTCGCAGCATCCTAACATATGTTTTTCTAAGAACTTATGAAAAATCGACTAAGTCCAAGATGCATTTAAGTAGGGATGCTGTATTAAGATGGGAGATGAAGAAGATCAAGATTCATCTCCATGCAGCATCCCATTCATCTCGCAGCATCCTAACATATGTTTTTCTTAGAATTTATGAAAAATCGACTAAGTCCGAGATGCCTTTAAGTAGGGATGCTGTATTAAGATGGGAGATGCAGAAGATCAAGATTCATCTCCATGCAGCATCCCATTCATCTCGCAGCATCCTAACATATGAATTTCTTAGAATTTATGAAAAATCGACTAAGTCCGAGATGCCTTTAAGTAGGGATGCTGTATTAAGATGGGAGATGTAGAAGATCAAGATTCATCTCAATACAGCATCCCATTCATCTCGCAGCATCCTTACATATGAATTTCTAAGAATTTATGAAAAATCGACTAAGTCCGAGATGCCTTTAAGTAGGGATGCTGTATTAAGATGGGAGATGAAGAAGATCAAGATTCATCTCCATGCAGCATCCCATTCATCTCGCAGCATCCTAACATATGAATTTCTTAGAATTTATGAAAAATCGACTTAGTCCGAACTGCCTTTAAGTAGGGATGCTGTATTGAGATGGGAGATGAAGAAGATCAAAATTCATCTCTATGCAGCATCCCATTCATCTCGCAGCATCCTTACATATGAATTTCTTAGAATTTATGAAAAATCGACTAAGTCCGAGATGCCTTTAAGTAGGGTTGCTGTATTAAGATGGGAGATAAAGAAGATCAAGATTCATCTCCATGCAGCATCCCATTCATCTCGCAGCATCCTAACATATGTTTTTCTTAGAATATATGATAAATCGACTAAGTCCGAGATGCCTGCAAGAAGGGATGCTGTATTAAGATGAGAGATGAAGAAGATCAAGATTCATCTCCATGCAGCATCCCATTCATCTCGCAGCATCCTAACATATGTTTTTTTTAGAATTAATGAAAAATCGACTAAGTCCGAGATGCCTTTAAGTAGGGATACTGTATTAAGATGGGAGATGTAGAAGATCAAGATTCATCTCCATGCAGCATCCCATTCATCTCGCAGCATCCTTACATATGAATTTCTAAGAATTTATGAAAAATCGACTAAGTCCGAGATGCCTTTAAGTAGGGATGCTGTATTAAGATGGGAGATGAAGAAGATCAAGATTCATCTCCATGCAGCATCCCATTCATCTCGCAGCATCCTAACATATGAATTTCTTAGAATTTATGAAAAATCGACTTAGTCCGAACTGCCTTTAAGTAGGGATGCTGTATTGAGATGGGAGATGAAGAAGATCAAGATTCATCTCCATGCAGCATCCCATTCATCTCGCAGCATCCTAACATATGAATTTCTTAGAATTTATGAAAAATCGACTAAGTCCGAGATACCTTTAAGTAGGGATGCTGTATTGAGATGGGAGATGTAGGAGATCAAGATTCATCTCCATGCAGCATCCCATTCATCTATCAGCATCCTAACAAAGTAATTTCTTAGAATTTATGGAAAATCGACTAAGTCCGAGATGCCTTTAAGTAGCGATGCTGTATTGAGATGGGAGATGTAGGAGATCAAGATTCATCTCCATGCAGCATCCCATTCATCTTGCAGCATCCTAACATATGAATTTATTAGAATTTATGAAAAATCGACTAAGTCCGAGATGCCTTTAAGTAGGGATGCTGTATTGAGATGGGAGATGTAGGAGATCAAGGTTTATCTCCATGCAGCATCCCATTCATCTCCTAGCATCCTAACATTTGAATTTCTAAGAATTTATGAAAAATCGACTAAGTCCGAGATGCCTTTAAGTAGGGATGCTGTATCGAGATGGGAGATGTAGGAGATCAAGATTCATCTCCATGCAGCATCCCATTCATCTCGCAGCATCCTAACATATGAATTTCTTAGAATTTATGAAAAATCGACTAAGTCCGAGATGCCTTTAAGTAGGGATGCTGTATTGAGTTGGGAGATGTAGGAGATCAAGGTTCATCTCCATGCAGCATCCCATTCATCTCCCAGCATCCTAACATATGAATTTATAAGAATTTATGAAAAATCGACTAAGGCCGAGATGCCTTTAAGTAGGGATGCTGTATCGAGATGGGAGATGTAGGAGATCAAGATTCATCTCCATGCAGCATCCCATTCATCTCCCAGCATCCTAACATATGAATTTCTAAGAATTTATGAAAAATCGACTAAGTCCGAGATGCCGTTAAGTAGGGATGCTGTATTAAGATGGGAGATGAAGAAGATCAAGATTCATCTCCATGCAGCATCCCAATCATCTCGCAGCATCCTAACATATGAATTTCTAAGAATTTATGAAAAATCGACTAAGTCCGAGTTGCCTTTAAGTAGGGATGCTGTATTGAGATGGGAGATGTAGGAGATCAAGGTTCATCTCCATGCAGCATCCCATTCATCTCGCAGCATCCTAACATATGAATTTCTTAGAATTTATGAAAAATCGACTTAGTCCGAGATGCCTTTTAGTAGGGATGCTGTATTAAGATGGGAGATGTAGAAGATCAAGATTCATCTCCATGCAGCATCCCATTCATCTCGCAGCATCCTTACATATGAATTTCTAAGAATTTATGAAAAATCGACTAAGTCCGAGATGCCTTTAAGTAGGGATGCTGTATTAAGATGGGAGATGAAGAAGATCAAGATTCATCTCCATGCAGCATCCCATTCATCTCGCAGCATCCTAACATATGAATTTCTTAGAATTTATGAAAAATCGACTTAGTCCGAACTGCCTTTAAGTAGGGATGCTGTATTGAGATGGAAGATGAAGAAGATCAAGATTCATCTCCATGCAGCATCCCATTCATCTCGCAGCATCCTAACATATGAATTTCTTAGAATTTATGAAAAATCGACTAAGTCCGAGATGCCTTTAAGTAGGGATGCTGTATTAAGATGAGAGATGAAGAAGATCAAAATTCATCTCTATGCAGCATCCCATTCATCTCGCAGCATCCTAACATATGAATTTCTTAGAATTTATGAAAAATCGACTAAGTCCGAGATGCCCTTAAGTAGGGATGCTGTATTGAGTTGGGAGATGTAGGAGATCAAGGTTCATCTCCATGCAGCATCCCATTCATCTCCCAGCATCCTAACATATGAATTTATAAGAATTTATGAAAAATCGACTAAGTCCGAGATGCCTTTAAGTAGGGATGCTGTATTGAGATGGGAGATGTAGGAGATCAAGGTTCATCTCCATGCAGCATCCCATTCATCTCGCAGCATCCTAACATATGAATTTCTAAGAATTTATGAAAAATCGACTAAGTCCGAGATGCCTGTAAGTAGGGATGCTGTATCGAGATGGGAGATGTAGGAGATCAAGATTCATCTCCATGCAGCATCCCATTCATCTCGCAGCATCCTAACATATGAATTTCTTAGAATTTATGAAAAATCGACTAAGTCCGAGATGCCTTTAAGTAGGGATGCTGTATTGAGTTGGGAGATGTAGGAGATCAAGGTTCATCTCCATGCAGCATCCCATTCATCTCCCAGCATCCTAACATATGAATTTATAAGAATTTATGAAAAATCGACTAAGGCCGAGATGCCTTCAAGTAGGGATGCTGTATTGAGATGAGAGATGTAGGAGATCAAGATTCATCTCCATGCAGCATCCCATTCATCTCGCAGCATCCTAACATATGAATTTCTTAGAATTTATGAAAAATCGACTAAGTCCGAGATGCCTTTAAGTAGGGATGCTCTATTAAGATGGGAGATGAAGAAGATCAAGATACATCTCCATGCAGCATCCCATTCATCTCGCAGCATCCTAACATATGAATTTCTTAGAATTTATGAAAAATCGACTAAGTCCGAGATGCGTTTGAGTAGGGATGCTGTATTAAGATGGGAGATGTAGAAGATCAAGATTCTTCTCCATGCAGCATCCCATTCATCTCGCAGCATCCTAACATATGAATTTCTATGAATTTATGAAAAATCGACTAAGTCCGAGATGCCTTTAAGTAGGGATGCTGAATTGAGATGGGAGATGTGGGAGATCAAGATTCATCTCCATGCAGCATCCCATTCATCTCGCAGCATCCTAACATATGAATTTCTTAGAATTTATGGAAAATCGACTAAGTCCGAGATGCCTTTAAGTAGGGATGCTGTATTGAGATGGGAGATGTAGGAGATCAAGGTTCATCTCCATGCAGCATCCCATTCATCTCCAAGCATCCTAACATATGAATTTCTAAGAATTTATGAAAAATCGACTAAGTCCGAGATGCCTTTAAGTAGGGATGCTGTATTGAGATGGGAGATGTAGGAGATCAAGATTCATCTCCATGCAGCATCCCACTCATCTCGCAGCATCCTAACATATGTTTTTCTAAGAACTTATGAAAAATCGACTAAGTCCAAGATGCATTTAAGTAGGGATGCTGTATTAAGATGGGAGATGAAGAAGATCAAGATTCATCTCCATGCAGCATCCCATTCATCTCGCAGCATCCTAACATATGTTTTTCTTAGAATTTATGAAAAATCGACTAAGACCGAGATGCCTTTAAGTAGGGATGCTGTATTGAGATGGGAGATGTAGGAGATCAAGGTTCATCTCCATGCAGCATCCCATTCATCTCCCAGCATCCTAACATATGAATTTATAAGAATTTATGAAAAATCGACTAAGGCCGAGATGCCTTTAAGTAGGGATGCTGTATCGAGATGGGAGATGTAGGAGATCAAGATTCATCTCCATGCAGCATCCCATTCATCTCCCAGCATCCTAACATATGAATATCTTAGAATTTATGAAAAATCGACTAAGTCCGAGATGGCTTTAAGTAATGATGCTGTATTGAGATGGGAGATGTAGGAGATCAAGATTCATCTCCATGCAGCATCCCATTCATCTCGCAGCATCCTAACATATGAATTTCTAAGAATTTATGAAAAATTGACTAAGTCCGAGATGCCTTTAAGTAGGGATGCTGTATTGAGATGGGAGATGTAGGAGATCAAGATTCATCTCCATGCAGCATCCCATTCATCTCCCAGCATCCTAACATATGAATTTCTTAGAATTTATGAAAAATCGACTAAGTCCGAGATGGCTTTAAGTAATGATGCTGTATTGAGATGGGAGATGTAGGAGATCAAGATTCATCTCCATGCAGCATCCCATTCATCTCGCAGCATCCTAACATATGAATTTCTAAGAATTTATGAAAAATCGACTAAGTCCGAGATACCTTTAAGTAGGGATGCTGAATTGAGATGGGAGATGTAGGAGATCAAGATTCATCTCCATGCAGCATCCCATTCATCTCGCAGCATCCTAACACATGAATTTCTTAGAATTTATGAAAAATCGACTAAGTCCGAGATGCCTTTAAGTAGGGATGCTGTATTGAGATGGGAGATGTAGGAGATCAAGATTCATCTCCATGCAGCATCCCATTCATCTCGCAGCATCCTAACATATGAATTTCTTAGAATTTATGAAAAATCGACTAAGTCCGAGATGCCTTTAAGTAGGGATGCTGTATTGAGATGGGAGATGTAGGAGATCAAGGTTCATCTCCATGCAGCATCCCATTCATCTCGCAGCATCCGAACATATGAATTTCTAAGAATTTATGAAAAATCGACTAAGTCCGAGATGCCTTTAAGTAGGGAAGCTGTATTGAGATGGGAGATGTAGGAGATCAAGGTTCATCTCCATGCAGCATCCCATTCATCTCGCAGCATCCGAACATATGAATTTCTAAGAATTTATGAAAAATCGACTAAGTCCGAGATGCCTTTAAGTAGGGATGCTGTATTGAGATGGGAGATGTAGGAGATCAAGATTCATCTCCATGCAGCATCCCATTCATATCGCAGCATCCTAACATATGTTTTTCTAAGAACTTATGAAAAATCGACTAAGTCCAAGATGCATTTAAGTAGGGATGCTGTATTAAGATGGGAGATGAAGAAGATCAAGATTCATCTCCATGCAGCATCCCATTCATCTCGCAGCATCCTAACATATGTTTTTCTAAGAACTTATGAAAAATCGACTAAGTCCAAGATGCATTTAAGTAGGGATGCTGTATTAAGATGGGAGATGAAGAAGATCAAGATTCATCTCCATGCAGCATCCCATTCATCTCGCAGCATCCTAACATATGTTTTTCTAAGAACTTATGAAAAATCGACTAAGTCCAAGATGCATTTAAGTAGGGATGCTGTATTAAGATGGGAGATGAAGAAGATCAAGATTCATCTCCATGCAGCATCCCATTCATCTTGCAGCATCCTAACATATGTTTTTCTTAGAATTTATGAAAAATCGACTAAGTCCGAGATTCCCTTAAGTAGGGATGCTGTATTAAGATGGGAGATGAAGAAGATCAAGATCCATCTCCATGCAGCATCCCATTCATCTCCCAGCATCCTAACATATGTTTTTCTTAGAATTTATGAAAAATTGACTAAGTCCGAGATGCCTTTAAGTAGGGATGCTGTATTGAGATGGGAGATGTAGGAGATCAAGATTCATCTCCATGCAGCATCCCATTCATCTCCCAGCATCCTAACATATGTTTTTCTTAGAATTTATGAAAAATCGACTAAGTCCGAGATGGCTTTAAGTAGGGATGCTGTATTGAGATGGGAGATGTAGGAGATCAAGATTCATCTCCATGCAGCATCCCATTCATCTATCAGCATCCTAACATAGTAATTTCTTAGAATTTATGGAAAATCGACTAAGTCCGAGATGCCTTTAAGTAGGGATGCTGTATTGAGATGGGAGATGTAGGAGATCAAGGTTCATCTCCATGCAGCATCCCATTCATCTCCAAGCATCCTAACATATGAATTTCTAAGAATTTATGAAAAATCGACTAAGTCCGAGATGCCTTTAAGTAGGGATGCTGTATTGAGATGGGAGATGTAGGAGATCAAGATTCATCTCCATGCAGCATCCCACTCATCTCGCAGCATCCTAACATATGTTTTTCTAAGAACTTATGAAAAATCGACTAAGTCCAAGATGCATTTAAGTAGGGATGCTGTATTAAGATGGGAGATGAAGAAGATCAAGATTCATCTCCATGCAGCATCCCATTCATCTCGCAGCATCCTAACATATGTTTTTCTTAGAATTTATGAAAAATCGACTAAGTCCGAGATGCCTTTAAGTAGGGATGCTGTATTAAGATGGGAGATGCAGAAGATCAAGATTCATCTCCATGCAGCATCCCATTCATCTCGCAGCATCCTAACATATGAATTTCTTAGAATTTATGAAAAATCGACTAAGTCCGAGATGCCTTTAAGTAGGGATGCTGTATTAAGATGGGAGATGTAGAAGATCAAGATTCATCTCAATACAGCATCCCATTCATCTCGCAGCATCCTTACATATGAATTTCTAAGAATTTATGAAAAATCGACTAAGTCCGAGATGCCTTTAAGTAGGGATGCTGTATTAAGATGGGAGATGAAGAAGATCAAGATTCATCTCCATGCAGCATCCCATTCATCTCGCAGCATCCTAACATATGAATTTCTTAGAATTTATGAAAAATCGACTTAGTCCGAACTGCCTTTAAGTAGGGATGCTGTATTGAGATGGGAGATGAAGAAGATCAAAATTCATCTCTATGCAGCATCCCATTCATCTCGCAGCATCCTTACATATGAATTTCTTAGAATTTATGAAAAATCGACTAAGTCCGAGATGCCTTTAAGTAGGGTTGCTGTATTAAGATGGGAGATAAAGAAGATCAAGATTCATCTCCATGCAGCATCCCATTCATCTCGCAGCATCCTAACATATGTTTTTCTTAGAATATATGATAAATCGACTAAGTCCGAGATGCCTGCAAGAAGGGATGCTGTATTAAGATGAGAGATGAAGAAGATCAAGATTCATCTCCATGCAGCATCCCATTCATCTCGCAGCATCCTAACATATGTTTTTTTTAGAATTAATGAAAAATCGACTAAGTCCGAGATGCCTTTAAGTAGGGATACTGTATTAAGATGGGAGATGTAGAAGATCAAGATTCATCTCCATGCAGCATCCCATTCATCTCGCAGCATCCTTACATATGAATTTCTAAGAATTTATGAAAAATCGACTAAGTCCGAGATGCCTTTAAGTAGGGATGCTGTATTAAGATGGGAGATGAAGAAGATCAAGATTCATCTCCATGCAGCATCCCATTCATCTCGCAGCATCCTAACATATGAATTTCTTAGAATTTATGAAAAATCGACTTAGTCCGAACTGCCTTTAAGTAGGGATGCTGTATTGAGATGGGAGATGAAGAAGATCAAGATTCATCTCCATGCAGCATCCCATTCATCTCGCAGCATCCTAACATATGAATTTCTTAGAATTTATGAAAAATCGACTAAGTCCGAGATACCTTTAAGTAGGGATGCTGTATTGAGATGGGAGATGTAGGAGATCAAGATTCATCTCCATGCAGCATCCCATTCATCTATCAGCATCCTAACAAAGTAATTTCTTAGAATTTATGGAAAATCGACTAAGTCCGAGATGCCTTTAAGTAGGGATGCTGTATTGAGATGGGAGATGTAGGAGATCAAGATTCATCTCCATGCAGCATCCCATTCATCTTGCAGCATCCTAACATATGAATTTATTAGAATTTATGAAAAATCGACTAAGTCCGAGATGCCTTTAAGTAGGGATGCTGTATTGAGATGGGAGATGTAGGAGATCAAGGTTTATCTCCATGCAGCATCCCATTCATCTCCTAGCATCCTAACATTTGAATTTCTAAGAATTTATGAAAAATCGACTAAGTCCGAGATGCCTTTAAGTAGGGATGCTGTATCGAGATGGGAGATGTAGGAGATCAAGATTCATCTCCATGCAGCATCCCATTCATCTCGCAGCATCCTAACATATGAATTTCTTAGAATTTATGAAAAATCGACTAAGTCCGAGATGCCTTTAAGTAGGGATGCTGTATTGAGTTGGGAGATGTAGGAGATCAAGGTTCATCTCCATGCAGCATCCCATTCATCTCCCAGCATCCTAACATATGAATTTATAAGAATTTATGAAAAATCGACTAAGGCCGAGATGCCTTTAAGTAGGGATGCTGTATCGAGATGGGAGATGTAGGAGATCAAGATTCATCTCCATGCAGCATCCCATTCATCTCCCAGCATCCTAACATATGAATTTCTAAGAATTTATGAAAAATCGACTAAGTCCGAGATGCCGTTAAGTAGGGATGCTGTATTAAGATGGGAGATGAAGAAGATCAAGATTCATCTCCATGCAGCATCCCAATCATCTCGCAGCATCCTAACATATGAATTTCTAAGAATTTATGAAAAATCGACTAAGTCCGAGTTGCCTTTAAGTAGGGATGCTGTATTGAGATGGGAGATGTAGGAGATCAAGGTTCATCTCCATGCAGCATCCCATTCATCTCGCAGCATCCTAACATATGAATTTCTTAGAATTTATGAAAAATCGACTTAGTCCGAGATGCCTTTTAGTAGGGATGCTGTATTAAGATGGGAGATGTAGAAGATCAAGATTCATCTCCATGCAGCATCCCATTCATCTCGCAGCATCCTTACATATGAATTTCTAAGAATTTATGAAAAATCGACTAAGTCCGAGATGCCTTTAAGTAGGGATGCTGTATTAAGATGGGAGATGAAGAAGATCAAGATTCATCTCCATGCAGCATCCCATTCATCTCGCAGCATCCTAACATATGAATTTCTTAGAATTTATGAAAAATCGACTTAGTCCGAACTGCCTTTAAGTAGGGATGCTGTATTGAGATGGAAGATGAAGAAGATCAAGATTCATCTCCATGCAGCATCCCATTCATCTCGCAGCATCCTAACATATGAATTTCTTAGAATTTATGAAAAATCGACTAAGTCCGAGATGCCTTTAAGTAGGGATGCTGTATTAAGATGAGAGATGAAGAAGATCAAAATTCATCTCTATGCAGCATCCCATTCATCTCGCAGCATCCTAACATATGAATTTCTTAGAATTTATGAAAAATCGACTAAGTCCGAGATGCCCTTAAGTAGGGATGCTGTATTGAGTTGGGAGATGTAGGAGATCAAGGTTCATCTCCATGCAGCATCCCATTCATCTCCCAGCATCCTAACATATGAATTTCTTAGAATTTATGAAAAATCGACTAAGTCCGAGATGCCTTTAAGTAGGGATGCTGTATTGAGATGGGAGATGTAGGAGATCAAGGTTCATCTCCATGCAGCATCCCATTCATCTCGCAGCATCCTAACATATGAATTTCTTAGAATTTATGAAAAATCGACTTAGTCCGAGATGCCTTTTAGTAGGGATGCTGTATTAAGATGGGAGATGTAGAAGATCAAGATTCATCTCCATGCAGCATCCCATTCATCTCGCAGCATCCTTACATATGAATTTCTAAGAATTTATGAAAAATCGACTAAGTCCGAGATGCCTTTAAGTAGGGATGCTGTATTAAGATGGGAGATGAAGAAGATCAAGATTCATCTCCATGCAGCATCCCATTCATCTCGCAGCATCCTAACATATGAATTTCTTAGAATTTATGAAAAATCGACTTAGTCCGAACTGCCTTTAAGTAGGGATGCTGTATTGAGATGGAAGATGAAGAAGATCAAGATTCATCTCCATGCAGCATCCCATTCATCTCGCAGCATCCTAACATATGAATTTCTTAGAATTTATGAAAAATCGACTAAGTCCGAGATGCCTTTAAGTAGGGATGCTGTATTAAGATGAGAGATGAAGAAGATCAAAATTCATCTCTATGCAGCATCCCATTCATCTCGCAGCATCCTAACATATGAATTTCTTAGAATTTATGAAAAATCGACTAAGTCCGAGATGCCCTTAAGTAGGGATGCTGTATTGAGTTGGGAGATGTAGGAGATCAAGGTTCATCTCCATGCAGCATCCCATTCATCTCCCAGCATCCTAACATATGAATTTATAAGAATTTATGAAAAATCGACTAAGTCCGAGATGCCTTTAAGTAGGGATGCTGTATTGAGATGGGAGATGTAGGAGATCAAGGTTCATCTCCATGCAGCATCCCATTCATCTCGCAGCATCCTAACATATGAATTTCTAAGAATTTATGAAAAATCGACTAAGTCCGAGATGCCTGTAAGTAGGGATGCTGTATCGAGATGGGAGATGTAGGAGATCAAGATTCATCTCCATGCAGCATCCCATTCATCTCGCAGCATCCTAACATATGAATTTCTTAGAATTTATGAAAAATCGACTAAGTCCGAGATGCCTTTAAGTAGGGATGCTGTATTGAGTTGGGAGATGTAGGAGATCAAGGTTCATCTCCATGCAGCATCCCATTCATCTCCCAGCATCCTAACATATGAATTTATAAGAATTTATGAAAAATCGACTAAGGCCGAGATGCCTTTAAGTAGGGATGCTGTATCGAGATGGGAGATGAAGAAGATCAAGATTCATCACAATGCAGCATCCCATTCATCTCGCAGCATCCTTACACATGTTTTTCTAAGAATTTATGAAAAATCGACTAAGTCCGAGATGCCTTTAAGTAGGGATGCTGTTTTAAGATGGGAGATGAAGAAGATCAAGATTCATCTCCATGCAGCATCCCATTCATCTCCCAGCATCCTAACATATGAATTTCTATGAATTTATGAAAAATCGACTAAGTCCGAGATGCCTTTAAGTAGGGATGCTGCATGGAGATGAGAGATGTAGGAGATCAAGATTCATCTCCATGCAGCATCCCATTCATCTCGCAGCATCCTAACATATGAATTTCTATGAATTTATGAAAAATCGACTAAGTCCGAGATGCCTTCAAGTAGGGATGCTGCATGGAGATGAGAGATGTAGGAGATCAAGATTCATCTCCATGCAGCATCCCATTCATCTCGCAGCATCCTAACATATGAATTTCTTAGAATTTATGAAAAATCGACTAAGTCCGAGATGCCTTTAAGTAGGGATGCTCTATTAAGATGGGAGATGAAGAAGATCAAGATACATCTCCATGCAGCATCCCATTCATCTCGCAGCATCCTAACATATGAATTTCTTAGAATTTATGAAAAATCGACTAAGTCCGAGATGCGTTTGAGTAGGGATGCTGTATTAAGATGGGAGATGTAGAAGATCAAGATTCTTCTCCATGCAGCATCCCATTCATCTCGCAGCATCCTAACATATGAATTTCTATGAATTTATGAAAAATCGACTAAGTCCGAGATGCCTTTAAGTAGGGATGCTGAATTGAGATGGGAGATGTGGGAGATCAAGATTCATCTCCATGCAGCATCCCATTCATCTCGCAGCATCCTAACATATGAATTTCTTAGAATTTATGGAAAATCGACTAAGTCCGAGATGCCTTTAAGTAGGGATGCTGTATTGAGATGGGAGATGTAGGAGATCAAGGTTCATCTCCATGCAGCATCCCATTCATCTCCAAGCATCCTAACATATGAATTTCTAAGAATTTATGAAAAATCGACTAAGTCCGAGATGCCTTTAAGTAGGGATGCTGTATTGAGATGGGAGATGTAGGAGATCAAGATTCATCTCCATGCAGCATCCCACTCATCTCGCAGCATCCTAACATATGTTTTTCTAAGAACTTATGAAAAATCGACTAAGTCCAAGATGCATTTAAGTAGGGATGCTGTATTAAGATGGGAGATGAAGAAGATCAAGATTCATCTCCATGCAGCATCCCATTCATCTCGCAGCATCCTAACATATGTTTTTCTTAGAATTTATGAAAAATCGACTAAGACCGAGATGCCTTTAAGTAGGGATGCTGTATTGAGATGGGAGATGTAGGAGATCAAGGTTCATCTCCATGCAGCATCCCATTCATCTCCCAGCATCCTAACATATGAATTTATAAGAATTTATGAAAAATCGACTAAGGCCGAGATGCCTTTAAGTAGGGATGCTGTATCGAGATGGGAGATGTAGGAGATCAAGATTCATCTCCATGCAGCATCCCATTCATCTCCCAGCATCCTAACATATGAATATCTTAGAATTTATGAAAAATCGACTAAGTCCGAGATGGCTTTAAGTAATGATGCTGTATTGAGATGGGAGATGTAGGAGATCAAGATTCATCTCCCATCTCAATGCAGCATCCCATTCATCTCGCAGCATCCTAACATATGAATTTCTAAGAATTTATGAAAAATTGACTAAGTCCGAGATGCCTTTAGGTAGGGATGCTGTATTGAGATGGGAGATGTAGGAGATCAAGATTCATCTCCATGCAGCATCCCATTCATCTCCCAGCATCCTAACATATGAATTTCTTAGAATTTATGAAAAATCGACTAAGTCCGAGATGGCTTTAAGTAATGATGCTGTATTGAGATGGGAGATGTAGGAGATCAAGATTCATCTCCATGCAGCATCCCATTCATCTCGCAGCATCCTAACATATGAATTTCTTAGAATTTATGAAAAATCGACTAAGTCCGAGATACCTTTAAGTAGGGATGCTGAATTGAGATGGGAGATGTAGGAGATCAAGATTCATCTCCATGCAGCATCCCATTCATCTCGCAGCATCCTAACACATGAATTTCTTAGAATTTATGAAAAATCGACTAAGTCCGAGATGCCTTTAAGTAGGGATGCTGTATTGAGATGGGAGATGTAGGAGATCAAGATTCATCTCCATGCAGCATCCCATTCATCTCGCAGCATCCTAACATATGAATTTCTTAGAATTTATGAAAAATCGACTAAGTCCGAGATGCCTTTAAGTAGCGATGCTGTATTGAGATGGGAGATGTAGGAGATCAAGGTTCATCTCCATGCAGCATCCCATTCATCTCGCAGCATCCGAACATATGAATTTCTAAGAATTTATGAAAAATCGACTAAGTCCGAGATGCCTTTAAGTAGGGAAGCTGTATTGAGATGGGAGATGTAGGAGATCAAGGTTCATCTCCATGCAGCATCCCATTCATCTCGCAGCATCCGAACATATGAATTTCTAAGAATTTATGAAAAATCGACTAAGTCCGAGATGCCTTTAAGTAGGGATGCTGTATTGAGATGGGAGATGTAGGAGATCAAGATTCATCTCCATGCAGCATCCCATTCATATCGCAGCATCCTAACATATGTTTTTCTAAGAACTTATGAAAAATCGACTAAGTCCAAGATGCATTTAAGTAGGGATGCTGTATTAAGATGGGAGATGAAGAAGATCAAGATTCATCTCCATGCAGCATCCCATTCATCTCGCAGCATCCTAACATATGTTTTTCTAAGAACTTATGAAAAATCGACTAAGTCCAAGATGCATTTAAGTAGGGATGCTGTATTAAGATGGGAGATGAAGAAGATCAAGATTCATCTCCATGCAGCATCCCATTCATCTCGCAGCATCCTAACATATGTTTTTCTAAGAACTTATGAAAAATCGACTAAGTCCAAGATGCATTTAAGTAGGGATGCTGTATTAAGATGGGAGATGAAGAAGATCAAGATTCATCTCCATGCAGCATCCCATTCATCTTGCAGCATCCTAACATATGTTTTTCTTAGAATTTATGAAAAATCGACTAAGTCCGAGATTCCCTTAAGTAGGGATGCTGTATTAAGATGGGAGATGAAGAAGATCAAGATCCATCTCCATGCAGCATCCCATTCATCTCCCAGCATCCTAACATATGTTTTTCTTAGAATTTATGAAAAATTGACTAAGTCCGAGATGCCTTTAAGTAGGGATGCTGTATTGAGATGGGAGATGTAGGAGATCAAGATTCATCTCCATGCAGCATCCCATTCATCTCCCAGCATCCTAACATATGTTTTTCTTAGAATTTATGAAAAATCGACTAAGTCCGAGATGGCTTTAAGTAGGGATGCTGTATTGAGATGGGAGATGTAGGAGATCAAGATTCATCTCCATGCAGCATCCCATTCATCTATCAGCATCCTAACATAGTAATTTCTTAGAATTTATGGAAAATCGACTAAGTCCGAGATGCCTTTAAGTAGGGATGCTGTATTGAGATGGGAGATGTAGGAGATCAAGGTTCATCTCCATGCAGCATCCCATTCATCTCCAAGCATCCTAACATATGAATTTCTAAGAATTTATGAAAAATCGACTAAGTCCGAGATGCCTTTAAGTAGGGATGCTGTATTGAGATGGGAGATGTAGGAGATCAAGATTCATCTCCATGCAGCATCCCACTCATCTCGCAGCATCCTAACATATGTTTTTCTAAGAACTTATGAAAAATCGACTAAGTCCAAGATGCATTTAAGTAGGGATGCTGTATTAAGATGGGAGATGAAGAAGATCAAGATTCATCTCCATGCAGCATCCCATTCATCTCGCAGCATCCTAACATATGTTTTTCTTAGAATTTATGAAAAATCGACTAAGTCCGAGATGCCTTTAAGTAGGGATGCTGTATTAAGATGGGAGATGCAGAAGATCAAGATTCATCTCCATGCAGCATCCCATTCATCTCGCAGCATCCTAACATATGAATTTCTTAGAATTTATGAAAAATCGACTAAGTCCGAGATGCCTTTAAGTAGGGATGCTGTATTAAGATGGGAGATGTAGAAGATCAAGATTCATCTCAATACAGCATCCCATTCATCTCGCAGCATCCTTACATATGAATTTCTAAGAATTTATGAAAAATCGACTAAGTCCGAGATGCCTTTAAGTAGGGATGCTGTATTAAGATGGGAGATGAAGAAGATCAAGATTCATCTCCATGCAGCATCCCATTCATCTCGCAGCATCCTAACATATGAATTTCTTAGAATTTATGAAAAATCGACTTAGTCCGAACTGCCTTTAAGTAGGGATGCTGTATTGAGATGGGAGATGAAGAAGATCAAAATTCATCTCTATGCAGCATCCCATTCATCTCGCAGCATCCTTACATATGAATTTCTTAGAATTTATGAAAAATCGACTAAGTCCGAGATGCCTTTAAGTAGGGTTGCTGTATTAAGATGGGAGATAAAGAAGATCAAGATTCATCTCCATGCAGCATCCCATTCATCTCGCAGCATCCTAACATATGTTTTTCTTAGAATATATGATAAATCGACTAAGTCCGAGATGCCTGCAAGAAGGGATGCTGTATTAAGATGAGAGATGAAGAAGATCAAGATTCATCTCCATGCAGCATCCCATTCATCTCGCAGCATCCTAACATATGTTTTTTTTAGAATTAATGAAAAATCGACTAAGTCCGAGATGCCTTTAAGTAGGGATACTGTATTAAGATGGGAGATGTAGAAGATCAAGATTCATCTCCATGCAGCATCCCATTCATCTCGCAGCATCCTTACATATGAATTTCTAAGAATTTATGAAAAATCGACTAAGTCCGAGATGCCTTTAAGTAGGGATGCTGTATTAAGATGGGAGATGAAGAAGATCAAGATTCATCTCCATGCAGCATCCCATTCATCTCGCAGCATCCTAACATATGAATTTCTTAGAATTTATGAAAAATCGACTTAGTCCGAACTGCCTTTAAGTAGGGATGCTGTATTGAGATGGGAGATGAAGAAGATCAAGATTCATCACCATGCAGCATCCCATTCATCTCGCAGCATCCTAACATATGAATTTCTTAGAATTTATGAAAAATCGACTAAGTCCGAGATACCTTTAAGTAGGGATGCTGTATTGAGATGGGAGATGTAGGAGATCAAGATTCATCTCCATGCAGCATCCCATTCATCTATCAGCATCCTAACAAAGTAATTTCTTAGAATTTATGGAAAATCGACTAAGTCCGAGATGCCTTTAAGTAGGGATGCTGTATTGAGATGGGAGATGTAGGAGATCAAGATTCATCTCCATGCAGCATCCCATTCATCTTGCAGCATCCTAACATATGAATTTATTAGAATTTATGAAAAATCGACTAAGTCCGAGATGCCTTTAAGTAGGGATGCTGTATTGAGATGGGAGATGTAGGAGATCAAGGTTTATCTCCATGCAGCATCCCATTCATCTCCTAGCATCCTAACATTTGAATTTCTAAGAATTTATGAAAAATCGACTAAGTCCGAGATGCCTTTAAGTAGGGATGCTGTATCGAGATGGGAGATGTAGGAGATCAAGATTCATCTCCATGCAGCATCCCATTCATCTCGCAGCATCCTAACATATGAATTTCTTAGAATTTATGAAAAATCGACTAAGTCCGAGATGCCTTTAAGTAGGGATGCTGTATTGAGTTGGGAGATGTAGGAGATCAAGGTTCATCTCCATGCAGCATCCCATTCATCTCCCAGCATCCTAACATATGAATTTATAAGAATTTATGAAAAATCGACTAAGGCCGAGATGCCTTTAAGTAGGGATGCTGTATCGAGATGGGAGATGTAGGAGATCAAGATTCATCTCCATGCAGCATCCCATTCATCTCCCAGCATCCTAACATATGAATTTCTAAGAATTTATGAAAAATCGACTAAGTCCGAGATGCCGTTAAGTAGGGATGCTGTATTAAGATGGGAGATGAAGAAGATCAAGATTCATCTCCATGCAGCATCCCAATCATCTCGCAGCATCCTAACATATGAATTTCTAAGAATTTATGAAAAATCGACTAAGTCCGAGTTGCCTTTAAGTAGGGATGCTGTATTGAGATGGGAGATGTAGGAGATCAAGGTTCATCTCCATGCAGCATCCCATTCATCTCGCAGCATCCTAACATATGAATTTCTTAGAATTTATGAAAAATCGACTTAGTCCGAGATGCCTTTTAGTAGGGATGCTGTATTAAGATGGGAGATGTAGAAGATCAAGATTCATCTCCATGCAGCATCCCATTCATCTCGCAGCATCCTTACATATGAATTTCTAAGAATTTATGAAAAATCGACTAAGTCCGAGATGCCTTTAAGTAGGGATGCTGTATTAAGATGGGAGATGAAGAAGATCAAGATTCATCTCCATGCAGCATCCCATTCATCTCGCAGCATCCTAACATATGAATTTCTTAGAATTTATGAAAAATCGACTTAGTCCGAACTGCCTTTAAGTAGGGATGCTGTATTGAGATGGAAGATGAAGAAGATCAAGATTCATCTCCATGCAGCATCCCATTCATCTCGCAGCATCCTAACATATGAATTTCTTAGAATTTATGAAAAATCGACTAAGTCCGAGATGCCTTTAAGTAGGGATGCTGTATTAAGATGAGAGATGAAGAAGATCAAAATTCATCTCTATGCAGCATCCCATTCATCTCGCAGCATCCTAACATATGAATTTCTTAGAATTTATGAAAAATCGACTAAGTCCGAGATGCCCTTAAGTAGGGATGCTGTATTGAGTTGGGAGATGTAGGAGATCAAGGTTCATCTCCATGCAGCATCCCATTCATCTCCCAGCATCCTAACATATGAATTTCTTAGAATTTATGAAAAATCGACTAAGTCCGAGATGCCTTTAAGTAGGGATGCTGTATTGAGATGGGAGATGTAG
Organism: Anopheles coustani; assembly: GCF_943734705.1. Classification (NCBI taxonomy): domain Eukaryota; kingdom Metazoa; phylum Arthropoda; class Insecta; order Diptera; family Culicidae; genus Anopheles; species Anopheles coustani. The sequence goes on along the minus strand of NW_026525138.1, from coordinate 158,110 downwards.
GAGATCAAGGTTCATCTCCATGCAGCATCCCATTCATCTCGCAGCATCCTAACATATGAATTTCTAAGAATTTATGAAAAATCGACTAAGTCCGAGATGCCTGTAAGTAGGGATGCTGTATCGAGATGGGAGATGAAAAAAAGATCAAGATTCATCTCCATGCAGCATCCCATTCATCTCGCAGCATCCTAACATATAATTTTCTTAGAATTTATGAAAAATCGACTAAGTCCGAAATGCCTTTAAGTAGGGATGCTGTATTGAGTTGGGAGATGTAGGAGATCAAGATTCATCTCCATGCAGCATCCCATTCATCTCCCAGCATCCTAACATATGTTTTTCTTAGAATTTATGAAAAATCGACTAAGTCTGAGATGCCTTTAAGTAGGGATGCTGTATTAAGATGGGAGATGAAGAAGATCAAGATTCATCTCCATGCAGCATCCCATTCATCTCGCAGCATCCTAACATATAATTTTCTTAGAATTTATGAAAAATCGACTAAGTCCGAGATGCCTTTAAGCAGGGATGCTGTATTAAGATGGGAGATGTAGAAGATCAAGATTCATCTCCATGCAGCATTCGATTCATCTCGCAGCATCCTAACATATATTTTTCTTAGAATTTATGAAAAATCGACTAAGTCCGAGATTCCCTTAAGTAGGGATGCTGTATTAAGATGGGAGATGAAGAAGATCAAGATCCATCTCCATGCAGCATCCCATTCATCTCCCAGCATCCTAACATATGTTTTTCTTAGAATTTATGAAAAATTGACTAAGTCCGAGATGCCTTTAAGTAGGGATGCTGTATTGAGATGGGAGATGTAGGAGATCAAGATTCATCTCCATGCAGCATCCCATTCATCTCCCAGCATCCTAACATATGTTTTTCTTAGAATTTATGAAAAATCGACTAAGTCCGAGATGGCTTTAAGTAGGGATGCTGTATTGAGATGGGAGATGTAGGAGATCAAGATTCATCTCCATGCAGCATCCCATTCATCTATCAGCATCCTAACATAGTAATTTCTTAGAATTTATGGAAAATCGACTAAGTCCGAGATGCCTTTAAGTAGGGATGCTGTATTGAGATGGGAGATGTAGGAGATCAAGGTTCATCTCCATGCAGCATCCCATTCATCTCCAAGCATCCTAACATATGAATTTCTAAGAATTTATGAAAAATCGACTAAGTCCGAGATGCCTTTAAGTAGGGATGCTGTATTGAGATGGGAGATGTAGGAGATCAAGATTCATCTCCATGCAGCATCCCACTCATCTCGCAGCATCCTAACATATGTTTTTCTAAGAACTTATGAAAAATCGACTAAGTCCAAGATGCATTTAAGTAGGGATGCTGTATTAAGATGGGAGATGAAGAAGATCAAGATTCATCTCCATGCAGCATCCCATTCATCTCGCAGCATCCTAACATATGTTTTTCTTAGAATTTATGAAAAATCGACTAAGTCCGAGATGCCTTTAAGTAGGGATGCTGTATTAAGATGGGAGATGCAGAAGATCAAGATTCATCTCCATGCAGCATCCCATTCATCTCGCAGCATCCTAACATATGAATTTCTTAGAATTTATGAAAAATCGACTAAGTCCGAGATGCCTTTAAGTAGGGATGCTGTATTAAGATGGGAGATGTAGAAGATCAAGATTCATCTCAATGCAGCATCCCATTCATCTCGCAGCATCCTTACATATGAATTTCTAAGAATTTATGAAAAATCGACTAAGTCCGAGATGCCTTTAAGTAGGGATGCTGTATTAAGATGGGAGATGAAGAAGATCAAGATTCATCTCCATGCAGCATCCCATTCATCTCGCAGCATCCTAACATATGAATTTCTTAGAATTTATGAAAAATCGACTTAGTCCGAACTGCCTTTAAGTAGGGATGCTGTATTGAGATGGGAGATGAAGAAGATCAAAATTCATCTCTATGCAGCATCCCATTCATCTCGCAGCATCCTTACATATGAATTTCTTAGAATTTATGAAAAATCGACTAAGTCCGAGATGCCTTTAAGTAGGGTTGCTGTATTAAGATGGGAGATAAAGAAGATCAAGATTCATCTCCATGCAGCATCCCATTCATCTCGCAGCATCCTAACATATGTTTTTCTTAGAATATATGATAAATCGACTAAGTCCGAGATGCCTGCAAGAAGGGATGCTGTATTAAGATGAGAGATGAAGAAGATCAAGATTCATCTCCATGCAGCATCCCATTCATCTCGCAGCATCCTAACATATGTTTTTTTTAGAATTAATGAAAAATCGACTAAGTCCGAGATGCCTTTAAGTAGGGATACTGTATTAAGATGGGAGATGTAGAAGATCAAGATTCATCTCCATGCAGCATCCCATTCATCTCGCAGCATCCTTACATATGAATTTCTAAGAATTTATGAAAAATCGACTAAGTCCGAGATGCCTTTAAGTAGGGATGCTGTATTAAGATGGGAGATGAAGAAGATCAAGATTCATCTCCATGCAGCATCCCATTCATCTCGCAGCATCCTAACATATGAATTTCTTAGAATTTATGAAAAATCGACTTAGTCCGAACTGCCTTTAAGTAGGGATGCTGTATTGAGATGGGAGATGAAGAAGATCAAGATTCATCTCCATGCAGCATCCCATTCATCTCGCAGCATCCTAACATATGAATTTCTGAAAATTTATGAAAAATCGACTAAGTCCGAGATACCTTTAAGTAGGGATGCTGTATTGAGATGGGAGATGTAGGAGATCAAGATTCATCTCCATGCAGCATCCCATTCATCTATCAGCATCCTAACAAAGTAATTTCTTAGAATTTATGGAAAATCGACTAAGTCCGAGATGCCTTTAAGTAGCGATGCTGTATTGAGATGGGAGATGTAGGAGATCAAGATTCATCTCCATGCAGCATCCCATTCATCTCGCAGCATCCTAACATATGAATTTATTAGAATTTATGAAAAATCGACTAAGTCCGAGATGCCTTTAAGTAGGGATGCTGTATTGAGATGGGAGATGTAGGAGATCAAGGTTTATCTCCATGCAGCATCCCATTCATCTCCTAGCATCCTAACATTTGAATTTCTAAGAATTTATGAAAAATCGACTAAGTCCGAGATGCCTTTAAGTAGGGATGCTGTATCGAGATGGGAGATGTAGGAGATCAAGATTCATCTCCATGCAGCATCCCATTCATCTCGCAGCATCCTAACATATGAATTTCTTAGAATTTATGAAAAATCGACTAAGTCCGAGATGCCTTTAAGTAGGGATGCTGTATTGAGTTGGGAGATGTAGGAGATCAAGGTTCATCTCCATGCAGCATCCCATTCATCTCCCAGCATCCTAACATATGAATTTATAAGAATTTATGAAAAATCGACTAAGGCCGAGATGCCTTTAAGTAGGGATGCTGTATTGAGATGGGAGATGTAGGAGATCAAGATTCATCTCCATGCAGCATCCCATTCATCTCCCAGCATCCTAACATATGAATTTCTAAGAATTTATGAAAAATCGACTAAGTCCGAGATGCCGTTAAGTAGGGATGCTGTATTAAGATGGGAGATGAAGAAGATCAAGATTCATCTCCATGCAGCATCCCAATCATCTCGCAGCATCCTAACATATGAATTTCTAAGAATTTATGAAAAATCGACTAAGTCCGAGTTGCCTTTAAGTAGGGATGCTGTATTGAGATGGGAGATGTAGGAGATCAAGGTTCATCTCCATGCAGCATCCCATTCATCTCGCAGCATCCTAACATATGAATTTCTTAGAATTTATGAAAAATCGACTTAGTCCGAGATGCCTTTTAGTAGGGATGCTGTATTAAGATGGGAGATGTAGAAGATCAAGATTCATCTCCATGCAGCATCCCATTCATCTCGCAGCATCCTTACATATGAATTTCTAAGAATTTATGAAAAATCGACTAAGTCCGAGATGCCTTTAAGTAGGGATGCTGTACTAAGATGGGAGATGAAGAAGATCAAGATTCATCTCCATGCAGTATCCCATTCATCTTGCAGCATCCCAACATATGAATTTCTTAGAATTTATGAAAAATCGACTTAGTCCGAACTGCCTTTAAGTAGGGATGCTGTATTGAGATGGAAGATGAAGAAGATCAAGATTCATCTCCATGCAGCATCCCATTCATCTCGCAGCATCCTAACATATGAATTTCTTAGAATTTATGAAAAATCGACTAAGTCCGAGATGCCTTTAAGTAGGGATGCTGTATTAAGATGAGAGATGAAGAAGATCAAAATTCATCTCTATGCAGCATCCCATTCATCTCGCAGCATCCTAACATATGAATTTCTTAGAATTTATGAAAAATCGACTAAGTCCGAGATGCCCTTAAGTAGGGATGCTGTATTGAGTTGGGAGATGTAGGAGATCAAGGTTCATCTCCATGCAGCATCCCATTCATCTCCCAGCATCCTAACATATGAATTTATAAGAATTTATGAAAAATCGACTAAGTCCGAGATGCCTTTAAGTAGGGATGCTGTATTGAGATGGGAGATGTAGGAGATCAAGGTTCATCTCCATGCAGCATCCCATTCATCTCGCAGCATCCTAACATATGAATTTCTAAGAATTTATGAAAAATCGACTAAGTCCGAGATGCCTGTAAGTAGGGATGCTGTATCGAGATGGGAGATGTAGGAGATCAAGATTCATCTCCATGCAGCATCCCATTCATCTCGCAGCATCCTAACATATGAATTTCTTAGAATTTATGAAAAATCGACTAAGTCCGAGATGCCTTTAAGTAGGGATGCTGTATTGAGTTGGGAGATGTAGGAGATCAAGATTCATCTCCATGCAGCATCCCATTCATCTCCCAGCATCCTAACATATGAATTTATAAGAATTTATGAAAAATCGACTAAGGCCGAGATGCCTTTAAGTAGGGATGCTGTATCGAGATGGGAGATGAAGAAGATCAAGATTCATCACAATGCAGCATCCCATTCATCTCGCAGCATCCTTACACATGTTTTTCTAAGAATTTATGAAAAATCGACTAAGTCCGAGATGCCTTTAAGTAGGGATGCTGTTTTAAGATGGGAGATGAAGAAGATCAAGATTCATCTCCATGCAGCATCCCATTCATCTCCCAGCATCCTAACATATGAATTTCTATGAATTTATGAAAAATCGACTAAGTCCGAGATGCCTTTAAGTAGGGATGCTGTATTGAGATGAGAGATGTAGGAGATCAAGATTCATCTCCATGCAGCATCCCATTCATCTCGCAGCATCCTAACATATGAATTTCTATGAATTTATGAAAAATCGACTAAGTCCGAGATGCCTTCAAGTAGGGATGCTGCATGGAGATGAGAGATGTAGGAGATCAAGATTCATCTCCATGCAGCATCCCATTCATCTCGCAGCATCCTAACATATGAATTTCTTAGAATTTATGAAAAATCGACTAAGTCCGAGATGCCTTTAAGTAGGGATGCTCTATTAAGATGGGAGATGAAGAAGATCAAGATACATCTCCATGCAGCATCCCATTCATCTCGCAGCATCCTAACATATGAATTTCTTAGAATTTATGAAAAATCGACTAAGTCCGAGATGCGTTTGAGTAGGGATGCTGTATTAAGATGGGAGATGTAGAAGATCAAGATTCTTCTCCATGCAGCATCCCATTCATCTCGCAGCATCCTAACATATGAATTTCTATGAATTTATGAAAAATCGACTAAGTCCGAGATGCCTTTAAGTAGGGATGCTGAATTGAGATGGGAGATGTGGGAGATCAAGATTCATCTCCATGCAGCATCCCATTCATCTCGCAGCATCCTAACATATGAATATCTTAGAATTTATGGAAAATCGACTAAGTCCGAGATGCCTTTAAGTAGGGATGCTGTATTGAGATGGGAGATGTAGGAGATCAAGGTTCATCTCCATGCAGCATCCCATTCATCTCCAAGCATCCTAACATATGAATTTCTAAGAATTTATGAAAAATCGACTAAGTCCGAGATGCCTTTAAGTAGGGATGCTGTATTGAGATGGGAGATGTAGGAGATCAAGATTCATCTCCATGCAGCATCCCACTCATCTCGCAGCATCCTAACATATGTTTTTCTAAGAACTTATGAAAAATCGACTAAGTCCAAGATGCATTTAAGTAGGGATGCTGTATTAAGATGGGAGATGAAGAAGATCAAGATTCATCTCCATGCAGCATCCCATTCATCTCGCAGCATCCTAACATATGTTTTTCTTAGAATTTATGAAAAATCGACTAAGACCGAGATGCCTTTAAGTAGGGATGCTGTATTGAGATGGGAGATGTAGGAGATCAAGGTTCATCTCCATGCAGCATCCCATTCATCTCCCAGCATCCTAACATATGAATTTATAAGAATTTATGAAAAATCGACTAAGGCCGAGATGCCTTTAAGTAGGGATGCTGTATCGAGATGGGAGATGTAGGAGATCAAGATTCATCTCCATGCAGCATCCCATTCATCTCCCAGCATCCTAACATATGAATATCTTAGAATTTATGAAAAATCGACTAAGTCCGAGATGGCTTTAAGTAATGATGCTGTATTGAGATGGGAGATGTAGGAGATCAAGATTCATCTCCATGCAGCATCCCATTCATCTCGCAGCATCCTAACATATGAATTTCTAAGAATTTATGAAAAATTGACTAAGTCCGAGATGCCTTTAAGTAGGGATGCTGTATTGAGATGGGAGATGTAGGAGATCAAGATTCATCTCCATGCAGCATCCCATTCATCTCCCAGCATCCTAACATATGAATTTCTTAGAATTTATGAAAAATCGACTAAGTCCGAGATGGCTTTAAGTAATGATGCTGTATTGAGATGGGAGATGTAGGAGATCAAGATTCATCTCCATGCAGCATCCCATTCATCTCGCAGCATCCTAACATATGAATTTCTTAGAATTTATGAAAAATCGACTAAGTCCGAGATACCTTTAAGTAGGGATGCTGAATTGAGATGGGAGATGTAGGAGATCAAGATTCATCTCCATGCAGCATCCCATTCATCTCGCAGCATCCTAACACATGAATTTCTTAGAATTTATGAAAAATCGACTAAGTCCGAGATGCCTTTAAGTAGGGATGCTGTATTGAGATGGGAGATGTAGGAGATCAAGATTCATCTCCATGCAGCATCCCATTCATCTCGCAGCATCCTAACATATGAATTTCTTAGAATTTATGAAAAATCGACTAAGTCCGAGATGCCTTTAAGTAGGGATGCTGTATTGAGATGGGAGATGTAGGAGATCAAGGTTCATCTCCATGCAGCATCCCATTCATCTCGCAGCATCCGAACATATGAATTTCTAAGAATTTATGAAAAATCGACTAAGTCCGAGATGCCTTTAAGTAGGGAAGCTGTATTGAGATGGGAGATGTAGGAGATCAAGGTTCATCTCCATGCAGCATCCCATTCATCTCGCAGCATCCGAACATATGAATTTCTAAGAATTTATGAAAAATCGATCAAGTCCGAGATGCCTTTAAGTAGGGATGCTGTATTGAGATGGGAGATGTAGGAGATCAAGATTCATCTCCATGCAGCATCCCATTCATATCGCAGCATCCTAACATATGTTTTTCTAAGAACTTATGAAAAATCGACTAAGTCCAAGATGCATTTAAGTAGGGATGCTGTATTAAGATGGGAGATGAAGAAGATCAAGATTCATCTCCATGCAGCATCCCATTCATCTCGCAGCATCCTAACATATGTTTTTCTAAGAACTTATGAAAAATCGACTAAGTCCAAGATGCATTTAAGTAGGGATGCTGTATTAAGATGGGAGATGAAGAAGATCAAGATTCATCTCCATGCAGCATCCCATTCATCTCGCAGCATCCTAACATATGTTTTTCTAAGAACTTATGAAAAATCGACTAAGTCCAAGATGCATTTAAGTAGGGATGCTGTATTAAGATGGGAGATGAAGAAGATCAAGATTCATCTCCATGCAGCATCCCATTCATCTTGCAGCATCCTAACATATGTTTTTCTTAGAATTTATGAAAAATCGACTAAGTCCGAGATTCCCTTAAGTAGGGATGCTGTATTAAGATGGGAGATGAAGAAGATCAAGATCCATCTCCATGCAGCATCCCATTCATCTCCCAGCATCCTAACATATGTTTTTCTTAGAATTTATGAAAAATTGACTAAGTCCGAGATGCCTTTAAGTAGGGATGCTGTATTGAGATGGGAGATGTAGGAGATCAAGATTCATCTCCATGCAGCATCCCATTCATCTCCCAGCATCCTAACATATGTTTTTCTTAGAATTTATGAAAAATCGACTAAGTCCGAGATGGCTTTAAGTAGGGATGCTGTATTGAGATGGGAGATGTAGGAGATCAAGATTCATCTCCATGCAGCATCCCATTCATCTATCAGCATCCTAACATAGTAATTTCTTAGAATTTATGGAAAATCGACTAAGTCCGAGATGCCTTTAAGTAGGGATGCTGTATTGAGATGGGAGATGTAGGAGATCAAGGTTCATCTCCATGCAGCATCCCATTCATCTCCAAGCATCCTAACATATGAATTTCTAAGAATTTATGAAAAATCGACTAAGTCCGAGATGCCATATCTAAGCTTGTCATTTACTTTCATACAGCCGGAGCTATGAGCGATACCGTAAAAAAAACCGAAACTTGGAAAAATCCTTGGATCGCCCATATCCCCCCTTTGGGGGCCAGATATCGAAAAAAGTTCTGATTCAAAAAGTTGCGCATCAACGTGTTCTAGTTATGCCTAGAACATTTCATTTCGCTAGCTGGCCTGCAACTTAGCCGTAATTGGGATTTTAGGGTGTCTATGGAGGGCCCATTTCCTGCGACTTGGTATCTTTTGGGCCCAATGTTTCTCTAATATCTCCACGAGTTTTCCAGATAGCCTTTTCAAACTTTCAGAGTGCCTAGAGCACCTCAAGACCTTTCCAACGCTATGCCGTTTGCCTCGCTCGGACATCTACAGCCAAAGTTATTTGAGGTACACGGTACCTTACCCTGTTTTCTCAGTACTTGGTCGAAAATTTCGATCAGCCATATGACCGACTTGGACAACCCTGAGCGGGTTGGCCCCATATAACTAAACTTTCGTCTCGTGGAGGCAAACTTATAAATATTCCACGTCAACTCGCTATCTCGTACCGCCTTGACGGTATACTTGGTTCAAGGGCCATTTCCAGCGACTTGGTCGCAATTTTGCTCTAAGTTTCGCTAATACCTTCGTCCGTGGACATGCTGATTTTTTGTTCGTATTTTTCCTTGATAGTCCCACTCAAGACTATTCCATACCAGAGCCAAGCGTCTCGCTAAGTGCCATACAGCCTGAGCTGTAATTCATGAAAGGTACCTCTACCAGTTTTTGCCATACTTGGGTGCAAACCATGAATCGCCCATATCTCCACTTTGGAGGCCAGCCAGCGCCTTGGCCCCATATACTTTTTTGTTGGTCATACCATGCACAGTTTATAATTGTTCTACGCCAACTTGCTATCTCTTCTCCAACTTGCCGTTATTCTTGGTCCAAGTCCCATTTCGTTCGTTTTCGGACCCATTTTGCTATATGTTTCACTAATAGCTTCGGCCATGGACAGGCTGATTTTCTACCTGTATTTTTCCTAGATAGTCCCACTTAAGACCATTTCAAATCACATCGCAACTTGTCGCTCGGTGGCAAACTGACCGAGTTATAATTCATGAAAGGTACCTCAACTTGGTACACCACGTGGTTGGTCCAAACCATCAACCAACCATATGACCGACTTGGAGCACCCTGACCGGGTTGCCCTCATATAATGAAAGTTGCGTCTTTACACGCCCAACTTATGAATATTCTACGCCAAGTCGCTATCTCTTACCGGTAAGCCGGTATTCACCTTCCAAGGGTGATTTTGGTCAAGTGCCATTTCCTGCGACTTGGTCCCCGAATTGGACCATCATCACCTAATATCTCCGTGGTCTTTCAACTCAGCCTCATGAAACTTTCAGGGTGTATAGGTCTCCCCGAGACCTTTCCAACGATATGCGGTTTGCCTCGCTCGGCCACCTACAGCCGAAGTTATTCATGGTACTTGGTACCTTACCCTGTTTTTTCCATACTTGTTCGTACTTGGGTACAAACTTTGAATCGCCCATATCTCCACTTTGGAGGCCAGCCAGCGCCTTGGCCCCATATACTTTTTTGTTGGTCATACCATGTCCAAAATATAAATGTTCCACGCCAACTTGCTATCTCTTCTCCAACTTGCCGTTATTCTTGGTCCAAGTCCCATTTCATTCGTTTTCGGACCCATTTTGCTATATGTTTCACTAATAGCTTCGGCCATGGGCAAGCTGATTTTCAATTTGTATTTTTCCTTGATAGTCCCACTCAAGACCATTCCAAATCACACCGGAACTTTCCGCTCGGTGGCAAACTGACCGAGTTATAATTCATGAAAGGTACCTCACCTTGGTACACAACGTGGTCGGCCCAAACCATAAACCGACCAAACGACCGACTTGGAGCACCCTGACCGGGTTGCCCCCATATAATGAAAGTTGCGTCTATACACGCCCAACTTATGAATATTCTACGCCAAGTCGCTATCTCTTACCGGTAAGCCGGTATTAACCTTCCAAGGGTGATTTTCGTCAAGTGCCATTTCCTGCGACTTGGTCCCCGAATTGGACCATCATCACCTAATATCTCCGTGGTCTTTCAACTTAGCCTCATGAAACTTTCAGGGTAGATAGGTCTCCCCGAGACCTTTCCAACGGTATGCCGTTTGCCTCGCTCGGCCATCTACAGCCGAAGTTATTCGTGGTACTTGGTACCTTACCCTGTTTTTTCCATACTTGTTCGTACTTGGGTACAAACTTTGAATCGCCCATATCTCCACTTTGGAGGCCAGCCAGCGCCTTGGCCCCATATACTTTTTTGTTGGTCATACCATGTCCAAAATATAAATGTTCTACGCCAACTTGCTATCTCTTCTCCAACTTGCCGTTATTCTTGGTCCAAGTTCCATTTTCATAGTTTTTGGTACCATTTTGCTCTATGTTTCGCTAATAGCTTCGCGCGTGGACAAGCTGATTTTCTCTTAGTATTTTTCCGTAATAGTCCCACTCAAGACCATTCCAAATCACACCTTAGCTTGTCGCTCGGTGGCAAACTGACCGAGTCATAATTCATGAAAGGTACCTCATGTTGGTACACCACGTGGTTGGCCCAAACCATAAACCAACCAAACGACCGACTTGGAGCACCCTGACGGGGTTGCCCCCATATAATGAAAGTTGCGTCTTTACACGCCCAACTTATGAATATTCTACGCCAAGTCGCTATCTCTTACCGGTAAGCCGGTATTCACCTTCCAAGGGTGATTTTGGTCAAGTGCCATTTCCTGCGACTTGGTCCCCGAATTGGACCATCATCACCTAATATCTCCGTGGTCTTTCAACTCAGCCTCATGAAACTTTCAGGGTGTATAGGTCTCCCCGAGACCTTTCCAACGATATGCGGTTTGCCTCGCTCGGCCACCTACAGCCGAAGTTATTCATGGTACTTGGTACCTTACCCTGTTTTTTCCATACTTGTTCGTACTTGGGTACAAACTTTGAATCGCCCATATCTCCACTTTGGAGGCCAGCCAGCGCCTTGGCCCCATATACTTTTTTGTTGGTCATACCATGTCCAAAATATAAATGTTCCACGCCAACTTGCTATCTCTTCTCCAACTTGCCGTTATTCTTGGTCCAAGTCCCATTTCATTCGTTTTCGGACCCATTTTGCTATATGTTTCACTAATAGCTTCGGCCATGGGCAAGCTGATTTTCAATTTGTATTTTTCCTTGATAGTCCCACTCAAGACCATTCCAAATCACACCGGAACTTTCCGCTCGGTGGCAAACTGACCGAGTTATAATTCATGAAAGGTACCTCACCTTGGTACACAACGTGGTCGGCCCAAACCATAAACCGACCAAACGACCGACTTGGAGCACCCTGACCGGGTTGCCCCCATATAATGAAAGTTGCGTCTATACACGCCCAACTTATGAATATTCTACGCCAAGTCGCTATCTCTTACCGGTAAGCCGGTATTAACCTTCCAAGGGTGATTTTCGTCAAGTGCCATTTCCTGCGACTTGGTCCCCGAATTGGACCATCATCACCTAATATCTCCGTGGTCTTTCAACTTAGCCTCATGAAACTTTCAGGGTAGATAGGTCTCCCCGAGACCTTTCCAACGGTATGCCGTTTGCCTCGCTCGGCCATCTACAGCCGAAGTTATTCGTGGTACTTGGTACCTTACCCTGTTTTTTCCATACTTGTTCGTACTTGGGTACAAACTTTGAATCGCCCATATCTCCACTTTGGAGGCCAGCCAGCGCCTTGGCCCCATATACTTTTTTGTTGGTGATACCATGCACCAAATATAATTGTTCTACGCAAGCTTGCTATCTCTTCTCCAACTTGCGGTTATTTTTGACTCAAGTCCCATTTCCATAGTTTTTGGTACCAATTTGCTCTATGTTTCGCTAATAGCTTCGCCCAAGGACTTTGTGATTTTTTGTTCGCATTTTTCCTAAATAGTCCCACTCAAGACTATTCCAAATCACACCTTAGCTTGTCGCTCAGTGCCATACAGCCAGAGTTTTAATTCATGAAAGGTACATCACCTTGGTACACCACGTGGTCGGTCCAAACCATCAACCAACCATATGACCGACTTCGAGTCGAGCTAGCGGCTTGGCCCCATATAATCAAATGCGTGTCTTGGTAAGGGCTACTGACGGTCAGAACAATGTAGCTCGCTAGCTCGTGCGCAAACTTGTGTTTTGGTCGAATATTGGGTGTTCGTGTACCACTTCGGGTAACACGGACTTTGGTGCAACTTCACCACTTGTGCACCTAATAAATTCTCGGTCGTTCAAGTCTATGCCTTCATATTATCAGGGTAGTTAGGTCTCATTGAGACCTTTCCAACGCTATGTCGTTTGTCTTGCTCGGCCATCCACAGCCCGAGTTATTCGAGGTACACCGTACCTTACCCTGTTTTTTCCTCATTTGGGTGCAAACCTTAGAACACCCATATGGCCCACTTGGAGACTAGCTGGCACTTTGGCCCCATATAATAATAAGTGCGCCTTGATTAGGGCTACTGACGGTCGGAACATTTCAACTCGCTAGCTCGGGCCCACACTTGTGTTTTTCTCGAATATATGGTTCAAGTGTGCCACTTTGGGCACTTATGGACATTTTGTCCCCACACAACTTTCTTGCCTTGGTAGATAGGGTCTTGTGTTCTCGGGCAAAAAGATGCACCAAGATATGGTCTAACTTTCGTTCTTTTACCGCAAAGCGCTATCTCCAACACCCGAGGAGATAGAAAGTGATTATGTTCGGTACATCGGTCTTCCATGGCCTACTATGGTAAGCCCCTGCAGGTATGCAACCGAAGGTGCTTGGTACATATATTTGGTGCAATATCGGTGCAAAGTAGGTGTTTCCTTGATCGGGCTATAACTTTCTTGGTTGATGTTGGATTGCTTTGCGGTCTTCGGGGGATAGTTAGGGAACATGTTGGCCAACATTTTCTTATTCCTCAGCCTGGCCGTACCTCTTACCGTCTAGGCGGTATTCATGCTCTAAGTTGGAACTTGTGTTCCTTCGGGCAACTTTTCTGACTTTGACGCTTAATAACTTCCGTTCATATGCAGTCTAAGCTCTGCAACTCTCAGGAAAGCTAGTACTACTCATTTCTTTTCCATATCAGTCTTTGGCTTGTCGATCCGATGTCTACAGCCTTAGTTATTCACGTTCCCTGTGAAGGTAGGTTTTTGCCCATTTTCCAGTTCATGTGGTAACATTCCCGGACTTTGCCGGCTTTCTCTTCATGTGGTAACTTGCTTGCTTGTGTGGTAACTTGGAAGTGTATGTCTGACAGACCCAATCTCGGACTTAGCCGATTTTTCTCTTCATATCATATGGATCCATCACTAGGCCATCTTGCTTGCTTGTCTGGTAACTTGGAAGTGTATTTCTGACAGACCCAATCTGGGACTTAGCCGATTTTTCTCTTCATATCAAATGGATCCATCACTAGGCCATCTTGCTTGCTTGTGTGGTAACTTGGAAGTGTATTTCTGACAGACCCAATCTGGGACTTAGCCGATTTTTCTCTTCATATTATATGGATCCATCACTAGGCCATCTTGCTTGCTTGTGTGGTAACTTGAAAGTGTATGTCTGACAGAGCCAATCTGGGACTTAGCCGATTTTTCTCTTCATATTATATGGATCCATCACTAGGCCATCTTGCTTGCTTATGTGGTAACTTGGAAGTGTATTTCTGACAGACCCAATCTGGGACTTAGCCGATTTTTCTCTTCATATCATATGGATCCATCACTAGGCCAACTTGCTTGCTTGTGTGGTAACTTGAAAGTGTATGTCTGACAGAGCCAATCTGGGACTTAGCCGATTTTTCTCTTCATATTATATGGATCCATCACTAGGCCATCTTGCTTGCTTATGTGGTAACTTGGAAGTGTATTTCTGACAGACCCAATCTGGGACTTAGCCGATTTTTCTCTTCATATCATATGGATCCATCACTAGGCCAACTTGCTTGCTTGTGTGGTAACTTCGAAGTGTATGTCTGACAGACCCAATCTGGGACTTAGCCGATTTTTCTCTTCATATTATATGGATCTAGGACTTAGCCGATTTTTCTCTTCATATCATATGGATCTATCACTAGGCCATCTTGCTTGCTTGTGTGGTAACTTGGAAGTGTATTTCTGACAGACCCAATCTGGGACTTAGCCGATTTTTCTCTTCATATCATATGGATCCATCACTAGGCCATCTTGCTTGCTTGTGTGGTAACTTGATAGTGTATTTCCGACAGACCCAATCTCGGACTTAGCCGATTTTTCTATTCATATTATATGGATCCCTCACTAGGCCATCTTGCTTGCTTGTGTGGTAACTTGGAAGTGTATTTCTGACAGACCCAATCTGGGACTTAGCCGATTTTTCTCCTCATATCATATGGATCCATCACTAGGCCATCTTGCTTGCTTGTGTGGTAACTTGGAAGTGTATTTCTGACAGACCCAATCTCGGACTTAGCCGATTTTTCTCTTCATATTATATGGATCCTGGACTTAGCCGATTATTAGGTTATTATATATGGATCCTGGACTTAGCCGATATTTCTCTTCATATAATATGGATCCGGGACTTAGCCGATTTTTCTCTTCAAATAATATGGATCCGGGACTTAGCCAATTTTTCTCTTCATGTGGTAACGTATGCCAATCGCTCACAAGTCATGGGATAAGGGTACTTGTGTTCTTCCATCTTCTAAGTCCCGCACGGGGACATCGTGATCGCCCCAAGTCCGGAATAGCGCCAAGTCAAGCCCCACGGTGGCCGTGCAGGACCTGTTAGCGGCGGCCCCACTGACAGCACTAATCCGGACTTAGAAATTATATCTTTCTAATCGAACACCACACACGCAACACCACCATACCACCA
>NW_026525138.1:112500-135000 GCF_943734705.1 Anopheles coustani | reverse complement strand
CCGTAGGGAGGAGTCAAGCCGCCGCTTAGAGACGAAGTATTGAGTGTCCTCTTCCACATAGGGCAAGCTAGAACTAACTATCTTACCCAGGACCGCCGAAGCAGCGTGGACCAGTGGAGGACTATACTTTGTTCATAACACCACAGTATTGAGTAATGTGCCCTCTTCCACATAGGGCAAGCTAGAATGAACTATCTTACCCAGGACCGCCGGAGCAGTGTGGACCAGTGGAGGACTACACAATCATGAGGTTTGATATCGACTTGTGTGTTTCAATAGGGTACCGATGGTATGTTTTGAACCGATTTGATTTAGCCATTCTGAAGTCATCACTTGGTTGAAGCGCTGAACTAGGGAGGGGCATCGTTTACATATATATTGGTTTTCGCATGCTCTACTAGGTTAATGTCATAGGGTTGGCTATCGAGCATGCCCAAGTGATGACTTGATTGTGTGCTTGCTTGAATTCTTCACATTTCATACCATCGGTTAGTTGTCGAATCATTCCTCGATCATAACCTTCGTTCTTGGTTCATGTATGCTCTCTTCCACATAGGGCAAGCTAGAATTAACTATCTTACCCAGGACCGCCGAAGCAGCGTGGACCAGGGGAGAACTATACTTTGTCTTGTATGCCCTCTTCCACATAGGGCAAGCTAGAACTAACTATCTTACCCAGGACCGCCGAAGCAGCGTGGACCAGTGGAGGACTATACTTTGTTCATTACACCACAGTATTAAGTATGGTGTCCTCTTCCACATAGGGCAAGCTAGAACTAACTATCTTACCCAGGACCGCCGAAGCAGTGTGGACCAGGGGAGGACTATACTTTATACTTCACACACTAGCCATACTGAAGTCATCACTTGGTTGAAGCGCTGAACTACGGCGGGGTAATCGTTTACAGGTTATAATCATATAGCTGCATGCTCATTAGTAGATAATGGAATATTGTATGGCAATATGAGCATGCCCAAGTGATGACTTTGTTTCAAGCTCAACAGGTAGGGTATTGAGTCCTCTTCCACATAGGGCAAGCTAGAATGAACTATCTTACCCAGGACCGCCGGAGCAGCGTGGACCAGTGGAGGACTCTATACTTTATACTTCACACCACAGTATTGAGTACGACTTGCATAAAGCCCCTAATGAGAACCACGAGGGCTCTCTCAATGTAGAACCACGAGGGCTCTAGTACCGATTCTCTCGGTACGGCTTGGTCCGTGTTCCTTTATGCTTGTACTCTAAGTATTAAGTATTGTGTCCTCTTCCACATAGGGCAAGCTAGAACTAACTATCTTACCCAGGACCGCCGAAGCAGTGTGGACCAGGGGAGGACTATACTTTATACTTCACACACTAGCCATACTGAAGTCATCACTTGGTGGGGGTGAACTACGGCGGTATCTATCGTTTTGGTTCGGTCTATATAGGGTCGCTTGCATGCTCATTCGAATATAATGTAATTGTGTATGGCAATATGAGCATGCCCAAGTGATGACTTTGTTTCAAGCTCAACAGGTAGGGTATTGAGTCCTCTTCCACATAGGGCAAGCTAGAATGAACTATCTTACCCAGGACCGCCGGAGCAGCGTGGACCAGTGGAGGACTCTATACTTTATACTTCACACCACAGTATTGAGTACGACTTGCATAAAGCCCCTAATGAGAACCACGAGGGCTCTCTCAATGTAGAACCACGAGGGCTCTAGTACCGATTCTCTCGGTACGGCTTGGTCCGTGTTCCTTTATGCTTGTACTCTAAGTATTAAGTATTGAGTCCTCTTCCACATAGGGCAAGCTAGAACTAACTATCTTACCCAGGACCGCCGAAGCAGTGTGGACCAGGGGAGGACTATACTTTATACTTCACACACTAGCCATACTGAAGTCATCACTTGGTGGGGGTGAACTACGGCGGTATCTATCGTTTTGGTTCGGTCTATATAGGGTCGCTTGCATGCTCATTCGAATATAATGTAATTGTGTATGGCAATATGAGCATGCCCAAGTGATGACTTTGTTTCAAGCTCAACAGGTAGGGTATTGAGTCCTCTTCCACATAGGGCAAGCTAGAATGAACTATCTTACCCAGGACCGCCGGAGCAGCGTGGACCAGTGGAGGACTCTATACTTTATACTTCACACCACAGTATTGAGTACTTCTTGCATAAAGCCCCTAATGAGAACCACGAGGGCTCTCTCAATGTAGAACCACAAGGGCTCTAGTACCGATTCTCTCGGTACGGCTTGGTCCGTGTTCCTTTATGCTTGTACTCTTAGAAAGTCTCAACCCGGAGGTCTTGACTTTGATTGTCATAGTTGGACTACGACGGGGTATCCGACTCATCGAATACCCCAGAAGCACACCATCTTTCGGGTAGGCGGTACGCGTACCTCCGGACGCGGAAGTCTCAACCCGGAGGTCTTGACTTTGTATTGTCATAGTTGGACTACGACGGGGTATCCGACTCATCGAATACCCCAGAAGCACACCATCTTTCGGGTAGGCGGTACGCGTACCTCCGGACGCGGAAGTCTCAACCCGGAGGTCTTGACTTTGATTGTCATAGTTGGACTACGACGGGGCATCCGACCATTGCTGATCGAACACCCCTGATTCACCATCTTTCGGGTAGGCGGTACGCGTACCTCCGGACGCGGAAGTCTCAACCCGGAGGTCTTGACTTTGTATTGTCATAGTTGGACTACGACGGGGTATCCGACTCATCGAATACCCCAGAAGCACACCATCTTTCGGGTAGGCGGTACGCGTACCTCCGGACGCGGAAGTCTCAACCCGGAGGTCTTGACTTTGATTGTCATAGTTGGACTACGACGGGGCATCCGACCATTGCTGATCGAACACCCCTGATTCACCATCTTTCGGGTAGGCGGTACGCGTACCTCCGGACGCGGAAGTCTCAACCCGGAGGTCTTGACTTGGATTGTCATAGTTGGACTACGACGGGGCATCCGACCATTGCTGATCGAACACCCCTGATTCACCATCTTTCGGATAGGAGGTGCGCCCACCTCCGACGCGGAAGTCTCAACCCGGAGGTTCGGACTTAGAGTTTTTCCCATTCAAAAGTTTTTCTCTTAGCCATACTGAAGTCATCACTTGGTGAACGATTGAACTAGGGCGGGTTAATCGTTTATAGGTATCATGTGGTTTGCATGCTCTCTTAGGTTAAGGTCATGTGGTTGGCTATCGAGCATGCCCAAGTGATGACTTTGTTTCACGCTTGCTTGATTTCTTCATGATTCCCTGTTATATAGTGTAATCATTCGAGAACAGGGAATCTTTGGTTTTGCTCAACAGGTATTGGATGTCAACTTGGTATCTAGATCGCATTAAGTCTCAACCCTTAGGTTCGGACTTGTATAGTGACATCTTGTTACGGTCTTGAGTCTCAACCCGCAGGTTCGGACTACTTAGTGTTTGATCGAATATAATATGGCAACTTGTGCCTAAGTCTCAACCTGCAGGTTCGGACTTCTGTTTATTTGGCCAATGTATGTATAAGGCAACTTGTGCCTAAGTCTCAACCCGCAAGTTCGGACTTGTGTATTTGTTCGAAGTCATGTATAAGGCAACGTGTGCCTAAGTCTCAACTCGCAGGTTCGGACTTGTTAGTGTTTCGTCAACTTTCATATGGCAACTTGTGCCTAAGTCTCCTCAACCCGCAGGTTCGGACTTGTGTATTTGTTCGAAGTCATGTATAAGGCAACTTGTGCCTAAGTCTCAACCCGCAGGTTCGGACTTGTGTATTTGTTCGAAGTCATGTATAAGGCAACGTGTGCCTAAGTCTCAACCCGCAGGTTCGGACTTGTTAGTGTTTCGTCAACTTTCATATGGCAACTTGTGCCTGAGTCTCAACCCGCAGGTTCGGACTTCTATAGTGTTTCGTCAATTATCATATGGCAACTTGTGCCGAAGTCTCAACCCGCAGGTTCGGACTTCTGGAAGGATCACTTGGCCACTAATGATCCTTCCGCAGGTTCACCTACGGAAACCTTGTTACGACTTTTACTTCCTCTAAATCATCAAGTTCGGTCAACTTCGATAAAGCAGACGCGGTTCACGAGGATCCAGCGAACGATCATCTCCAAAGACCTCACTAAATAATCCATCGGTAGTAGCGACGGGCGGTGTGTACAAAGGGCAGGGACGTATTCAACGCTGGCTGATGACCAGCACTTACTAGAAGTTCCGAGTTCATATGGACCATTGCAATCCATAATCCCTACTAAGTGAGTATTTGAGTGATTTCCCGTTCCTCTCGGAATAGGAGACACGCTGCTACCCACATTGTAGCACGCGTGTAGCCCAGAACATCTAAGGGCATCACGGACCTGTTATCGCTCGATCTCATTTTGCTAAACACAAATTGTCCTGCTAAGCAGCGTACCGTAAGTGCACTTGCGCACACGAACAGCGAAGGTGTCAGGTCATACTCCACCGAAAGGTCCTAACCCGTTCCAATCGGCATCGACGCATTAACGCTGACTGCGTTCTAGTTAGCATATGTGAGTCACGTTCGTTATCGGAATTAACCAGACAAATCAATCCACGAACTAAGAACGGCCATGCACCACTACCCTTAAATTTGAGAAAGAGCTATTAATCTGTCTCACCTCCATAAGTTCGGACCTGGTAAGTTTTCCCGTGTTGAGTCAAATTGAACCGCAAGCTCCATTTCATTGTGGTGCCCTTCCGTCAATTCCTTTAAGTTTCAACTTTGCAACCATACTTCCCCCGGAACCTGACTTTGGTTTCCCGGAAGCTACTGAGAGCACCTGGTTGTAGCGTCTCCCAATTGCTAGTTGGCATCGTTTACGGTTAGAACTAGGGCGGTATCTAATCGCCTTCGATCCTCTAACTTTCGTTCTTGATTAAAGAAAGCATCCTTGACAAATGCCTTCGCTTTAGTTAGTCTTACGACGGTCTACGAATTTCACCTCTCGCGCCGTAATACTAGTGTCCCCAACTACTTCTGTTAATCATTACCTCCGGTCTGAGTACAAACCAATGAAAGATTAGACCAAGGTCGTATTCCATTATTCCATGCAAGATTATTCTAGGGCGTTTGGGCACCCTGCTTTAAGCACTCTAATTTGTTCAAGGTAAACGTGAGCGGTCGAGCTCTATGTTACACTTGCACCCGTTGAAGGGCACACCATGACACAGACTTGGTGCCCTACCACACCATTGAGTCGCAACCAGATTCCGACTTGGCCCACCGACCACGGGTTGACCGGGTCGGCGGAGCCGGACTGTGTTGGACAAGTATCAACTTCGAACGTTTTAACCGCAACAATTTTAATATACGCTAGTGGAGCTGGAATTACCGCGGCTGCTGGCACCAGACTTGCCCTCCACTTGATCCTCGTAGAAGGATTTATGCTCTACTCATTCCAATTATGAAACATCATTAAAGAGTTTCATATTGTTATTTCTCGTCACTACCTCCCCGTCCCGGGATTGGGTAATTTACGCGCCTGCTGCCTTCCTTGGATGTGGTAGCCATTTCTCAGGCTCCCTCTCCGGAATCGAACCCTGATTCCCCGTTACCCGTTGCAACCATGGTAGTCCTCTATACTACCATCCATAGTTGATAGGGCAGATATTTGCGAGATCTGTCGTCGGTGCGAGACCATACGATCAGCATCATTATCCAGACTTCAACTCAATGACACGGAGAACCCGCGATTGGTTTGACTAATAAGTGCACCAGTTCCCGCGAGGGTCCTGGCATGTTGCATGTATTAGCTCTAGATTTTCCACAGTTATCCAAGTAACTAGGTTGATGATCTCGTAAATTATAGCTGTTATACTGAGCCTTATGCGGTTTCACATTAAATCTGTTTGTACTTAGACATGCATGGCTTAACCTTTGAGACGAGCGTATATTACTGGTAGGATCAACCAGAATTCCGACTTTGCGTTCGAATGTTCATTGTCCCATTGCACCCGGAGGAGCAAACACCACGTTCTATATGTTGTCAAGTCCGGTAGCACACGGGAGGCGAGCCCCCGTGCGAACCTCATTGCCCTCGTATCACACACACACCCGATGCACCGGACAGGCACTTGAGCGGCATTCGACTCCGCTAAGCGCTCGTGCGCCCGATTGTGCATGCGCTGACGGGGCCTTCATACCCCTACCACAGCGACCTTATGCCAAACTTCCATGAATACTTAGGTGAGCTGACAAGGGCCTTCATTTCCCTACCATCAACTAAAGGACACGCTAGGCGCGTCCGATCATTGCAACTGCGGGGCTTTCATACCCCAATCACCACAGTACGCAATTCACCAGAGTTTAATCACAACCCCCCCGGACATGGCACACTATTAACTTGCAACAAAACTTAGTGTGTGCCGGGCACATCGGTTCCACAAAATCATTCCCGATGTACCCCAATTGGGGTTGTGAACGCATCCATGGTCCTCTGACACACCCAACCAAGCGTGGATACTACATACCTCAAACACCCAGTACACTAACAGACAAATCAACATATGGTTGCTTTCCCCCAGACATTTGCCAATCACTTGGCACCCGGACGGGAACTCGCTCCTGATTGCGCCATTGCCACCCATTTGCCAAGAGCGAGTTCTGTATGTAGATTTCATTTGGAAAGACAACCGTGTACTGAATATTCTATCCGACGATTACAGATGACGAGTACGAGACTCGACTACACTCACGGATAATACATTTTGGGTCGAGATTGCTTTCGGGGTTTTCGATTGGTCTTGCGCTTGTAAACGTATAACTTTGACTTGTGGTAACCTCGGTATGTTAGTCGATCACGTGGTTGTGAACTGGGTACGGGTGGGCAATCTGTTCACTTGCACTCTGGGTAGGAATATGGTGAGCGCTATAGGTTAAAGATCATGGTTTGGTTCCATCGTGATGACTTTCGCTAGATAGTAGGATGTTTGGATAGTTATAACGTTTTTGGCCATTTGTTCATAGTGTTCGGTTCATTGAGGAATTCGATTGGTCTTTGCTTCACACACGTGGTCGATCACTTGGATGTGAACTAGGGTGAGAATAAGGTGTTCACTAGTGCTCTTAGGTTTTGGATCAGTACTGAGCACTTGATTGGTTTCGCATAATATGTATCCATAGTGATGACTCTTTCCAGCTTAAGATTTCGTGACCGGTTTCGAATCCTTCCCACGTTCGCTTTTACTTGGTTAGGTTTTCGAGTGTAGATTTGAAAGCAATCTCATGTATGTATCCCATCTGATATAAGCCACTGACAGTTCATGTCACCTCGTTCAACTCTCGCTGGGTCACAGAAGTATGTTACTGCGCCCATTATCCCTACTCGGATAGGTTCGGTTCGTTCGTTTTATACTACGGTGAGTAAACTCAATTTGTGCATCGCATAGCCATGGAAAGCAAGCTTTCGCGGGCCTCTTCGACTGTTTTGATACGAGCTGTGCCCGTGATGCTTGTCATCCCAGGATACTAGACCCCTTTGGACGACCGCATGACCATCAGAAAGTAAATTCCACGTTCGATTTGGGGTGTGAACCCCGAACATAAAGTCTTTGTGTAGAACCACGAGGGCTCTATAGTACCGATTCTCTCGGTACGCTTGGTCCGTGTTCCTTTATGTTCGTACTCTTGTGAATAAGATTCACGTTCGTTTTGGGATATTTGCTACTGTCACCGTTTGAGTACTATGGGGCTTGAACCCCTAACATAAAGTCTTTGTGTAGAACCACGAGGGTTCTATAGTACCGATTCTCTCGGTACGCTTGGTCCGTGTTCCTTTATGTTCGTACTCTTGTGTGTATAATATTCATGTTCGGTTTGGGATATTTGCTACTTTCACCAGGGTCCCGTTCTTCATACAAGTCTGCCTTGCTAATGTGGTAACTTTATAGTGTAGTTCTGACATCCCAATTTTGGGACTTAGCCGATTTTTCGTATATTTCCATATGACCCATAGGGTCCCTTTCTTCATACAAGCTTGCCTAGGGCGATCGGTCAAAACTTGTCTTACTATTCGATTGGTCTTCGCACTTTCACCCTAGGCAGTTCGCCTAGGTCTGTCTTCTTGAGGAGGCCAAAACCCGAAATAAGGAGGTTCGGCCGACCCTGAAACCTCCCCTGTCTGAACTACACTAACCCGATTTTTCAGGGTCCTCAGCGCCATACAACTTTGCCTAGGTCACTTGTACTCTTGACTTAGGCCATCCGACTTGGTCCGTGTTTCTTCCTAGGGTTCACCTAGGTACTTTGCCTTGCTTGATGTGGTAACTTTTTAGTGTAGTTCAGACATCCTAATTTTGGGACTTAGCCGATTTTTCATGTATTTCCATATGACCCATAGGGTCCCTTTCTTCATACAAGCTTGCCTAGGGCGATCGGTCAAAACTTGTCTTACTATTCGATTGGTCTTCGCACTTTCACCCTAGGCAGTTCGCCTAGGTCTGTCTTCTTGAGGAGGCCAAAACCCGAAATAAGGAGGTTCGGCCGACCCTGAAACCTCCCCTGTCTGAACTACACTAACCCGATTTTTCAGGGTCCTCAGCGCCATACAACTTTGCCTAGGTCACTTGTACTCTTGACTTAGGCCATCCGACTTGGTCCGTGTTTCTTCCTAGGGTTCACCTAGGTACTTTGCCTTGCTTGATGTGGTAACTTTTTAGTGTAGTTCAGACATCCTAATTTTGGGACTTAGCCGATTTTTCATGTATTTCCATATGACCCATAGGGTCCCTTTCTTCATACAAGCTTGCCTAGGGCGATCGGTCAAAACTTGTCTTACTATTCGATTGGTCTTCGCACTTTCACCCTAGGCAGTTCGCCTAGGTCTGTCTTCTTGAGGAGGCCAAAACCCGAAATAAGGAGGTCCAGCCGACCCTGAAACCTCCCCTGTCTTAACTACACTAACCCGATTTTTCATGGTCCTTAGCGCCATACAACTTTGCCTAGGTCACTTGTACTCTTGACTTAGGCCATCTGACTTGGTCCGTGTTTCTTCCTAGGGTTCACCTAGGTACTTTGCCTTGCTTGATGTGGTAACTTTTTAGTGTAGTTCAGACATCCCAATTTCGGGACTTAGCCGATTTTTCGTATATTTCCATATGACCCATAGGGTCCCTTTCTTCATACAAGCTTGCCTAGGGCGATCGGTCAAAACTTGTCTTACTATTCGATTGGTCTTCGCACTTTCACCCTAGGCACTTTGCCTAGGTCTGTCTTCTTGAGGAGGCCAAAACCCGAAATAAGGAGGTTCAGCCGACCCAGAAACCTCCCCTGTCTGAACTACACTAACCCGATTTTTCAGGGTCCTCAGCGCCATACAACTTTGCCTAGGTCACTTGTACTCTTGACTTAGGCCATCTGACTTGGTCCGTGTTTCTTCCTAGGGTTCACCTAGGTACTTTGCCTTGCTTGATGTGGTAACTTTTTAGTGTAGTTCAGACATCCCAATTTCGGGACTTAGCCGATTTTTCATGTATTTCCATATGACCCATAGGGTCCCTTTCTTCATACAAGCTTGCCTAGGGCGATCGGTCAAAACTTGTCTTACTATTCGATTGGTCTTCGCACTTTCACCCTAGGCAGTTTGCCTAGGTGTAGCTTCTTGAGGAGGTCAAAACCCAAAATAAGGAGGTTCAGCCGACCCAAAAACCTCCCCTGTCTAAACTACACTAACCAGATTTTTCAGGGTCCTCACCGTCATACAACTTTGCCTAGGTCACTTGTTCTCTTGACTTAGGCCATCTGACTTGGTCCGTGTTTCTTGCTAGGGTTCACCTAAGTACTTTGCCTTGCTTGATGTGGTAACTTTTTAGTGTAGTTCAGACATCCCAATTTTGGGACTTAGCCGATTTTTCATGTATTTCCATATGACCCATAGGGTCCCTTTCTTCATACAAGCTTGCCTAGGGCGATCGGTCAAAACTTGTCTTACTATTCGATTGGTCTTCGCACTTTCACCCTAGGCAGTTTGCCTAGGTGTAGCTTCTTGAGGAGGTCAAAACCCAAAATAAGGAGGTTCAGCCGACCCAAAAACCTCCCCTGTCTAAACTACACTAACCAGATTTTTCAGGGTCCTCACCGTCATACAACTTTGCCTAGGTCACTTGCACTCTTGACTTAGGCCATCTGACTTGGTCCGTGTTTCTTGCTAGGGTTCACCTAGGTAGTTTGCCTTGCTTGATGTGGTAACTTTTTAGTGTAGTTCTGACATCCCAATTTTGGGACTTAGCCGATTTTTCATGTATTTCCATATGACCCTTAGGGTCCCTTTCTTCATACAAGCTTGCCTAGGGCGATCGGTCAAAACTTGTCTTACTATTCGATTGGTCGTCGCACTTTCAACCTAGGCAAACTGCCTAGGTGTAGCTTCTTGATGAGGCCAAAACCCAAAATAAGGGGGTTCGGCCGACCCAAAAACCTACCCTGTCTAAACTACACTAACCAGATTTTTCAGGGTCCTCAGCGCCATACAACTTTGCCTAGGTCACTTGTTCTATTGACTTAGGCCATCTGACTTGGTCCGTGTTTCTTCCTAGGGTTCACCTAGGTACTTTGCCTTGCTTGGTGTGGTAACTTTTTAGTGTAGTTCTGACATCCTCATTTTGGGACTTAGCCGATTTTTCGTAAAATTCCATATGACCCATATGGGTCCTTTCCTTCATATAAGTTTGCCTTGCTTGGTATGGTAACATTTGAGTGTAGTTCTGACATCATCATTTTGGGACTTAGCCGATTTTTCGTAAAATACCATATGACCCATATGGGTCCTTTGCTTCATATAAGTTTGCCTTGCTTGGTGTGGTAACATATGAGTGTAGTTCTGACATCCCCATTTTGGGACTTAGCCGATTTTTCGTAAAATACCATATGACCCATCAGGGTCCTTTGCTTCATATAAGTTTGCCTTGCTTGGTGTGGTAACATTTGAGTGTAGTTCTGACATCCCCATTTTGGGACTTAGCCGATTTTTCGTAAAATACCATATGACCCATCAGGGTCCTTTCCTTCATATAAGTTTGCCTTGCTTGGTGTGGTAACATTTGAGTGTAGTTCTGACATCCCCATTTTGGGACTTAGCCGATTTTTCGTAAAATACCATATGACCCATCAGGGTCCTTTGCTTCATATAAGTTTGCCTTGCTTGGTGTGGTAACATTTGAGTGTAGTTCTGACATCCCCATTTTGGGACTTAGCCGATTTTTCGATCCATACCATATGACCCATCAGGGTCCTTTGCTTCATATAAGTTTGCCTTGCTTGGTGTGGTAACATTTGAGTGTAGTTCTGACATCCCCATTTTGGGACTTAGCCGATTTTTCGTAAAATACCATATGACCCATCAGGGTCCTTTGCTTCATATAAGTTTGCCTTGCTTGGTGTGGTAACATTTGAGTGTAGTTCTGACATCCCCATTTTGGGACTTAGCCGATTTTTCGTAAAATACCATATGACCCATCAGGGTCCTTTGCTTCATATAAGTTTGCCTTGCTTGGTGTGGTAACATTTGAGTGTAGTTCTGACATCCCCATTTTGGGACTTAGCCGATTTTTCGATCAATACCATATGACCCATCAGGGTCCTTTGCTTCATATAAGTTTGCCTTGCTTGGTGTGGTAACATTTGAGTGTAGTTCTGACATCCCCATTTTGGGACTTAGCCGATTTTTCGTAAAATACCATATGACCCATCAGGGTCCTTTGCTTCATATAAGTTTGCCTTGCTTGGTGTGGTAACATTTGAGTGTAGTTCTGACATCCCCATTTTGGGACTTAGCCGATTTTTCGTAAAATACCATATGACCCATCAGGGTCCTTTCCTTCATATAAGTTTGCCTTGCTTGGTGTGGTAACATTTGAGTGTAGTTCTGACATCCCCATTTTGGGACTTAGCCGATTTTTCGTAAAATACCATATGACCCATCAGGGTCCTTTGCTTCATATAAGTTTGCCTTGCTTGGTGTGGTAACATTTGAGTGTAGTTCTGACATCCCCATTTTGGGACTTAGCCGATTTTTCGTAAAATACCATATGACCCATCAGGGTCCTTTGCTTCATATAAGTTTGCCTTGCTTGGTGTGGTAACATTTGAGTGTAGTTCTGACATCCCCATTTTGGGACTTAGCCGATTTTTCGATCCATACCATATGACCCATCAGGGTCCTTTGCTTCATATAAGTTTGCCTTGCTTGGTGTGGTAACATTTGAGTGTAGTTCTGACATCCCCATTTTGGGACTTAGCCGATTTTTCGTAAAATACCATATGACCCATCAGGGTCCTTTGCTTCATATAAGTTTGCCTTGCTTGGTGTGGTAACATTTGAGTGTAGTTCTGACATCCCCATTTTGGGACTTAGCCGATTTTTCGTAAAATACCATATGACCCATCAGGGTCCTTTGCTTCATATAAGTTTGCCTTGCTTGGTGTGGTAACATTTGAGTGTAGTTCTGACATCCCCATTTTGGGACTTAGCCGATTTTTCGATCCATACCATATGACCCATCAGGGTCCTTTGCTTCATATAAGTTTGCCTTGCTTGGTGTGGTAACATTTGAGTGTAGTTCTGACATCCCCATTTTGGGACTTAGCCGATTTTTCGTAAAATACCATATGACCCATCAGGGTCCTTTGCTTCATATAAGTTTGCCTTGCTTGGTGTGGTAACATATGAGTGTAGTTCTGACATCCCCATTTTGGGACTTAGCCGATTTTTCGTAAAGTACCATATGACCCATCAGGGTCCTTTGCTTCATATAAGTTTGCCTTGCTTGGTGTGGTAACATTTGAGTGTAGTTCTGACATCCCCATTTTGGGACTTAGCCGATTTTTCGTAAAATACCGTTTGACCCATCAGGGTCCTTTGCTTCATATAAGTTTGCCTTGCTTGGTGTGGTAACACATGAGTGTAGTTCTGACATCCCCATTTTGGGACTTAGCCGATTTTTCGATCAATACCATATGACCCATCAGGGTCCTTTTTCTTCATATAAGTTTCCCAAGACTTAGTGCTTTTTTCCTTTGAACACCAATATCACCCTTGCGGGTATCTTTGATCTTCTCACTTTGTATTGACCGAATGTAGGTCTTGCCATGCCAAACATATAATTGTTCTACACTAAGTCTCTATCTCGTACCGCCAGCTCGGTACATTCGATCAACCTGCCCTTAAGGCACCCGGGACTTAGCCATTTTTTCACATTTTTCATGATTTTTAGGCAACTTTTCTCGACTTTGTCACCTTATATCACCAAGATCCTTTCCCTTTAGCGCTTCACTCTGTTCGTATGATATTTAGCGCTGACTATCACCTTTCTATCGCTGAGCTCAACTTCTTATTCGGTGCCATAGAGCCAGAGATATTTGGTGTATGCTGTTATAAGGGAAGTTTGTCACTTTTTCAAAGGCCCACTTTGGGACGCCCATATCTCACCTTCAGGTATCTTCGATCTTCTTGTCGTCTATGGACGAAACTTAGGTCTTGTCTTGGCCAACTTATAAATGTTCTGCGGCCAAGCCGTATCTCTTACCGCCAGCCCGGTATTTTTGGACATAGTCGGATTTTCGCCTCTCGTGGTAACAATTTCTGACTTTGACTCACAATAACACCCGAACGGTCACATGCTAGCGCTTTGCTTGGTAGGAATTATAGTTAGCGCTACCTTTTCTCTTTCCATCGATACCTTGTTCGTTCCATTCCATGCAATACAGCCGAAGTTATGATGTTTCCCGTTTTCCATATCATGTGGAGCTTATGCTCTGGGAAAACCATCTAACACCTGTACCACCCTTTTGGGTACCACCGATCTCGACACTATGTTCGGGTCAAATATAGGTTATAACATGCCCAACTTATAATTATTCTACACCAAGTCTCTATCTCTTACCGCCTGCTCGGTATTTTACTCGTAAGTCCAATTTTCACAACTTGTACTTTTTGGCCCAATGTACTCGAGTTTCAATTTTGGTAACATTTTTCGACTTTGACGCTTAATAACTTCCAAATCATGCTAGTTAGCGCTTTGCTTTCTTCTAGTCGTATCTAGCGCTGGATGTTACCTTTCCAAAACATATCCTAGCTTTACAATCCATGCCATATAGCCGGAGCTACATGGTGCACAAGTCAAATCCATTTTAGCCATGTTTCATTTTTGCCAATTTTTGACCACTCGTATCACCCTTCCAGAGTGGTCCGATCTTCTTGCTGTCTATGGCCGACTTTTAGGTCTTGTAGAGGCAAACTTATAAGTATTCTACGTCATCCCGCTATCTCTTACCGCCTGCTCGGTATTCTTGGTCTTGTGTGATTTTTGGCCATTTTGGTATTATTTTTCGACTTTGTCGCTTAATAACTCAGTTTTGCTCAACACTTAGCGCTTCGGTTGTTTGGGATTATAGTTAGCGCTTGGTTCGACCTTTCCAACACTGATCTTAGCTTGTCGATCCGTTCCATACAGCCTGAGTTATTCGCGATACCGTGTTTCAACCCATTTCTCAAGTCTCGTTTTGGTCCAACTTTGAACCAGCCATATCACCCTGATGGCTACCTCCGATCTTCTCGCTCTATATTGGCCAAAGTTAGTTCTTGTGGTAACGTACTTATGATTGTTCTACGCCGTGTTCGTAGCTCTTATCGTTCGCCCGCTATTTTCGATCATAAGGTGAATTTTCGCCTCTAAACCACCATTTTTCACCTTTGCCCTCTAATATGACCGACTTGCTCAACACCTAGCGCTTCGCTTGGTAGGACACATAGCTAGCGCTCGTCAAGACCTTTCCAACGCATATCCAAGCTTTCCGATCCGAGCCATACAGCCTGAGCTATAGGCGATACCGTTTTTCCCATTTTCTTGGTCACATGCACTTTAGGGTACCCCTTTTTGCCTTTGACCCTTAATACCTCCTCCGGGTCACTAGTAGGCGCTCAGCTTGGTAGGAAACATAGCTAGAGCAGGCCTTCACCTTTCCAAAACTGCCGAAAGTGTATCGATCCGACATCTAGAACCAAAGTTATGGTCATTCCCATCATGCTCTACTTTCATGGTCAACCTCCACCAAGCACACCTAGGTTGGACCAACTTTCACCAACTCATCTCGAACCCCAAATTTGCTTCGACCTACTAGGTTTCCCTAGTAAAGTGGTCAAAACATCCATTACAACACGACTGGTCTTTCTGGTGGTCGACCTAGGCGACTTTGTTCGACGACCACCACCCCATGGAACTAAAAGACGTCCCTTGATACGGACCACCGATACATTTTCCGGCCTGTCTAAACTACACTCATCGAAATTTTTTTGGGTCCCCACCGTCATACAAGTTTGCCTAGGTCAAGTTTTTCTTCCGGATCGGCCGCGGACCTCACTTTTCATTATCTAGGGAGGCCATAGGGCCCCAAAAGGGGTTTTTTAAAATTTTCGACACTTTCGACTTTGGTCGGATTTTTTCCGATTTTGGTCCGACCTAGGGACTTGGTGGTCCAAGGAGCCTCGGGACCAAACTTTTTTCTCAGGGGTCCCTACCTCCATACAACTTTGCCTAGGTCAATTTTTTGTTCCAAATCGACCGCGGATTTCACTTTTCAATATCTGGGGCTCGTGTAGAGTCCGAATATGAGGTTTTCTCATTTTTCGACATTTTCGACTTTTTTGGGATTTTTTCGGGTTTTTCGACCTAGGGGTCCGCCGAACAAATTTTGGGTCAAAAATTTTTATTGAACTAGTCGAAAGTACGCAAAAAGATAAGACTTTTTGCCGAAGACACCATGCCCCGGAACCGACTCCTTCCCCTTCAAAATTGGGGACAAACGTGATTTTTGAAACTTTTCCTTAGGGAGCCCAAGACTTAGAAAATTTTCAAATTCTCGATTTTTCGATTGCGAGCTAGCGCTTTGCGGTCTTCGGCAATGTTGTAGATCTCGACGAGATAAAACTTTTTGGTCAAGGGACATTTTGCCCTCCGACCCCTCCTTCCCCCCGCAAATCGCCCCCCAAAGTGCAATTTTTGCATTTTCACCTCTTTGCATGCACTGTTCGGCCCAAATGGCCACTTTCTATGGGTCTGAGCGCTTTGCGGTCTTCGGCAAACTTTTAGAGCGTACCAAGCCCTAATTATAATTGTTCTACACCAACTTCGTACCTCTTCATCCCTGGCCGCTATTCGCGTACCAAGGTAATTTTTGTTCATTTTATCAACATTTTTCATCTTTGACTGTTTATATCGGCCTTGCCATGAACCGATAGCGCTTCGCTGTGTTCTAACGTAAGTTAGTACTACTCAATACCTTTCCAAATCATGTCTTAGATTGTCATTTGCTTGCTTACAGCCGGAGCTATGAGCGATACCGTAAAAAGTACCGAAACTTGGAAAAATCCTTGGATCGCCCATATCCCCCCTTTGGGGACCAGATATCGAAAAAAGTTCTTATTCAAAAAGTTGCGCCTTAACGTGTTCTAGTTATGCCTAGAACATTTCACTTCGCTAGCTGGCCTGCAACTTAGCCGTAATTGGGATTTTAGGGTGTTCATGGAGGGCCCATTTCCTGCGACTTGGTATCTTTTGGGCCCTATGTTTCTCTAATATCTCCACAAGTTTTCCAGATAGCTTTCTCATACTTTCAGGGTGCCTAGAGCACCTCAAGACCTTTCCAACGCTATGCCGTTTGCCTCGCTCGGACATCTACAGCCGAAGTTATTCGAGGTACACGGTACCTTACCCTGTTTTCTCAGTACTTGGTCGAAAATTTCGATCAGCCATATGACCGACTTGGACAACCCTGAGCGGGTTGGCCCCATATAATTAAACTTTCGTCTCGTGGAGGCAAACTTATAAATATTCCACGTCAACTCGCTATCTCGTACCGCCTTGACGGTATACTTGGTCCAAAGGCCATTTCCAGCGACTTGGTCGCAATTTCGCTCTAAGTTTCGCTAATACCTTCGTCCGTGGACATGGTGATTTTTTGTTCGTATTTTTCCTTGATAGTCCCACTCAAGACTATTCCATACCAGAGCCAAGCGTCCCGCTAAGTGCCATACAGCCTGAGCAGTAATTCATGAAAGGTACCTCTACCAGTTTTTGCCATACTTGGGTACAAACTTTGGATCGCCCATATCTCCACTTTGGAGGCCAGCCAGCACCTTGGCCTCATATACTTTTTTGTTGGTCATACTATGCACCAAATATAATTGTTCTACGCCAACTTGCTATCTCTTCTCCAACTTGCCGTTATTCTTGGTCCAAGTCCCATTTCATTCGTTTTTGGACCCATTTTGCTATATGTTTCACTAATAGCTTCGGCCATGGACAAGCTGATTTTCTATTTGTATTTTTCCTTGATAGTCCCACTCAAGACCATTCCAAAACACACCGCAGCTTGTCGCTCGGTGGCAAACTGACCGAGTTATAATTCATGAAAGGTACCTCAACTTGGTACACCACGTGGTCGGCCCAAACCATAAACCGACCAAACGACCGACTTGGAGCACCCTGACCGGGTTGGCCCCATATAATGAAAGTTGCGTCTCTACACGCCCAACTTATGAATATTCTACGCCAAGTCGCTATCTCTTACCGGTAAGCCGGTATTCACCTTCCAAGGGGGATTTTGGTCAAGTGCCATTTCCTGCGACTTGGTCCCCGAATACGACCATCATCACCTAATATCTCCGTGGTCTTTCAACTCAGCCTCATGAAACTTTCAGGGTAGATAGGTCTCCCCGAGACCTTTCCAACGGTGAGCCGTTTGCCTCGCTCGGCCATATACAGCCGAAGTTATTAATGGTACTTGGTTCCTTACCCTGTTTTTTCCATACTTGTTCGTACTTGGGTACAAACTTTGTATCGCCCATATCTCCACTTTGGAGGCCAGCCAGCACCTTGGCCCCAAATACTTTTTTGTTGGTCATACTATGCCCAAAATATAAATGTTCTACGTCAACTTGCTATCTCTTCTCCAACTTGCCGTTATTCTTGGTCCAAGTCCCATTTCATTCGTTTTTGGACCCATTTTGCTATATGTTTCACTAATAGCTTCGGCCATGGACAAGCTGATATTCTGTTTGTATTTTTGCTTGATAGTCCCACTCAAGACCATTCCAAATCACAACGAAACTTGTCGCTCGGTGGCAAACTGACCGAGTTATAATTCATGAAAGGTACCTCAACTTGGTACACCACGTGGTCGGCCCAAACCATAAACCGACCAAACGACCGACTTGGAGCACCCTGACCGGGTTGGCCCCATATAATGAAAGTTGCGTCTCTACACGCCCAACTTATGAATATTCTACGCCAAGTCGCTATCTCTTACCGGTAAGCCGGTATTCACCTTCCAAGGGTGATTTTGGTCAAGTGCCATTTCCTGCGACTTGGTCCCCGAATACGACCATCATCACCTAATATCTCCGTGGTCTTTCAACTCAGCCTCATGAAACTTTCAGGGTAGATAGGTCTCCCCGAGACCTTTCCAACGGTGAGCCGTTTGCCTCGCTCGGCCATATACAGCCGAAGTTATTAATGGTACTTGGTTCCTTACCCTGTTTTTTCCATACTTGTTCGTACTTGGGTACAAACTTTGTATCGCCCATATCTCCACTTTGGAGGCCAGCCAGCACCTTGGCCCCAAATACTTTTTTGTTGGTCATACTATGCCCAAAATATAAATGTTCTACGTCAACTTGCTATCTCTTCTCCAACTTGCCGTTATTCTTGGTCCAAGTCCCATTTCATTCGTTTTTGGACCCATTTTGCTATATGTTTCACTAATAGCTTCGGCCATGGACAAGCTGATATTCTGTTTGTATTTTTGCTTGATAGTCCCACTCAAGACCATTCCAAATCACAACGAAACTTGTCGCTCGGTGGCAAACTGACCGAGTTATAATTCATGAAAGGTACCTCAACTTGGTACACCACGTGGTCGGCCCAAACCATAAACCGACCAAACGACCGACTTGGAGCACCCTGACCGGGTTGGCCCCATATAATGAAAGTTGCGTCTCTACACGCCCAACTTATGAATATTCTACGCCAAGTCGCTATCTCTTACCGGTAAGCCGGTATTCACCTTCCAAGGGTGATTTTGGTCAAGTGCCATTTCCTGCGACTTGGTCCCCGAATTGGACCATCATCACCTACTATCTCCGTGGTATTTCAACTCAGCCTCATGAAACTTTCAGGGTAGATAGGTCTCCCCAAGACCTTTCCAACGGTGAGCCGTTTGCCTCGCTCGGCCATCTACAGCCGAAGTTATTAATGGTACTTGGTACCTTACCCTGTTTTTTCCATACTTGTTCGTACTTGGGTACAAACTTTGGATCGCCCATATCTCCACTTTGGAGGCCAGCCAGCACCTTGGCCCCATATACTTTTTTGTTGGTGATACCATGCACCAAATATAATTGTTCTACGCAAGCTTGCTATCTCTTCTCCAACTTGCGGTTATTTTTGACTC
Source organism: Anopheles coustani (assembly GCF_943734705.1). NCBI lineage: Eukaryota > Metazoa > Arthropoda > Insecta > Diptera > Culicidae > Anopheles > Anopheles coustani. The sequence continues at coordinate 115,533 of NW_026525138.1, read as the reverse complement.
AAGTCCCATTTCCATAGTTTTTGGTACCAATTTGCTCTATGTTTCGCTAATAGCTTCGCCCAAGGACTTTGTGATTTTTTGTTCGCATTTTTCCTAAATAGTCCCACTCAAGACTATTCCAAATCACACCTTAGCTTGTCGCTCAGTGCCATACAGCCAGAGTTTTAATTCATGAAAGGTACATCACCTTGGTACACCACGTGGTCGGTCCAAACCATCAACCAACCATATGACCGACTTCGAGTCGAGCTAGCGGCTTGGCCCCATATAATCAAATGCGTGTCTTGGTAAGGGCTACTGACGGTCAGAACAATGTAGCTCGCTAGCTCGTGCGCAAACTTGTGTTTTGGTCGAATATTGGGTGTTCGTGTACCACTTCGGGTAACACGGACTTTGGTGCAACTTCACCACTTGTGCACCTAATAAATTCTCGGTCGTTCAAGTCTATGCCTTCATATTATCAGGGTAGTTAGGTCTCATTGAGACCTTTCCAACGCTATGTCGTTTGTCTTGCTCGGCCATCCACAGCCCGAGTTATTCGAGGTACACCGTACCTTACCCTGTTTTTTCCTCATTTGGGTGCAAACCTTAGAACACCCATATGGCCCACTTGGAGACTAGCTGGCACTTTGGCCCCATATAATAATAAGTGCGCCTTGATTAGGGCTACTGACGGTCGGAACATTTCAACTCGCTAGCTCGGGCCCACACTTGTGTTTTTCTCGAATATATGGTTCAAGTGTGCCACTTTGGGCACTTATGGACATTTTGTCCCCACACAACTTTCTTGCCTTGGTAGATAGGGTCTTGTGTTCTCGGGCAAAAAGATGCACCAAGATATGGTCTAACTTTCGTTCTTTTACCGCAAAGCGCTATCTCCAACACCCGAGGAGATAGAAAGTGATTATGTTCGGTACATCGGTCTTCCATGGCCTACTATGGTAAGCCCCTGCAGGTATGCAACCGAAGGTGCTTGGTACATATATTTGGTGCAATATCGGTGCAAAGTAGGTGTTTCCTTGATCGGGCTATAACTTTCTTGGTTGATGTTGGATTGCTTTGCGGTCTTCGGGGGATAGTTAGGGAACATGTTGGCCAACATTTTCTTATTCCTCAGCCTGGCCGTACCTCTTACCGTCTAGGCGGTATTCATGCTCTAAGTTGGAACTTGTGTTCCTTCGGGCAACTTTTCTGACTTTGACGCTTAATAACTTCCGTTCATATGCAGTCTAAGCTCTGCAACTCTCAGGAAAGCTAGTACTACTCATTTCTTTTCCATATCAGTCTTTGGCTTGTCGATCCGATGTCTACAGCCTTAGTTATTCACGTTCCCTGTGAAGGTAGGTTTTTGCCCATTTTCCAGTTCATGTGGTAACATTCCCGGACTTTGCCGGCTTTCTCTTCATGTGGTAACTTGCTTGCTTGTGTGGTAACTTGGAAGTGTATGTCTGACAGACCCAATCTCGGACTTAGCCGATTTTTCTCTTCATATCATATGGATCCATCACTAGGCCATCTTGCTTGCTTGTCTGGTAACTTGGAAGTGTATTTCTGACAGACCCAATCTGGGACTTAGCCGATTTTTCTCTTCATATCAAATGGATCCATCACTAGGCCATCTTGCTTGCTTGTGTGGTAACTTGGAAGTGTATTTCTGACAGACCCAATCTGGGACTTAGCCGATTTTTCTCTTCATATTATATGGATCCATCACTAGGCCATCTTGCTTGCTTGTGTGGTAACTTGAAAGTGTATGTCTGACAGAGCCAATCTGGGACTTAGCCGATTTTTCTCTTCATATTATATGGATCCATCACTAGGCCATCTTGCTTGCTTATGTGGTAACTTGGAAGTGTATTTCTGACAGACCCAATCTGGGACTTAGCCGATTTTTCTCTTCATATCATATGGATCCATCACTAGGCCAACTTGCTTGCTTGTGTGGTAACTTGAAAGTGTATGTCTGACAGAGCCAATCTGGGACTTAGCCGATTTTTCTCTTCATATTATATGGATCCATCACTAGGCCATCTTGCTTGCTTATGTGGTAACTTGGAAGTGTATTTCTGACAGACCCAATCTGGGACTTAGCCGATTTTTCTCTTCATATCATATGGATCCATCACTAGGCCAACTTGCTTGCTTGTGTGGTAACTTCGAAGTGTATGTCTGACAGACCCAATCTGGGACTTAGCCGATTTTTCTCTTCATATTATATGGATCTAGGACTTAGCCGATTTTTCTCTTCATATCATATGGATCTATCACTAGGCCATCTTGCTTGCTTGTGTGGTAACTTGGAAGTGTATTTCTGACAGACCCAATCTGGGACTTAGCCGATTTTTCTCTTCATATCATATGGATCCATCACTAGGCCATCTTGCTTGCTTGTGTGGTAACTTGATAGTGTATTTCCGACAGACCCAATCTCGGACTTAGCCGATTTTTCTATTCATATTATATGGATCCCTCACTAGGCCATCTTGCTTGCTTGTGTGGTAACTTGGAAGTGTATTTCTGACAGACCCAATCTGGGACTTAGCCGATTTTTCTCCTCATATCATATGGATCCATCACTAGGCCATCTTGCTTGCTTGTGTGGTAACTTGGAAGTGTATTTCTGACAGACCCAATCTCGGACTTAGCCGATTTTTCTCTTCATATTATATGGATCCTGGACTTAGCCGATTATTAGGTTATTATATATGGATCCTGGACTTAGCCGATATTTCTCTTCATATAATATGGATCCGGGACTTAGCCGATTTTTCTCTTCATATAATATGGATCCGGGACTTAGCCAATTTTTCTCTTCATGTGGTAACGTATGCCAATCGCTCACAAGTCATGGGATAAGGGTACTTGTGTTCTTCCATCTTCTAAGTCCCGCACGGGGACATCGTGATCGCCCCAAGTCCGGAATAGCGCCAAGTCAAGCCCCACGGTGGCCGTGCAGGACCTGTTAGCGGCGGCCCCACTGACAGCACTAATCCGGACTTAGAAATTATATCTTTCTAATCGAACACCACACAC